>NW_017670504.1:445791-615751 GCF_001879085.1 Nicotiana attenuata | reverse complement strand
ACCGTTAACAGGGTGGGATGGGTAGATATGGATATGATGACCACGCGATAATGTCACGTGTAGCCCCTCATTGAGGAGTGATTACCAGACATTGTGTGGGATGATCCATATTACTTAATAAACCTAGGACCCCCCTCCCCCCCCCCCTCCCTTTATTCTTTATTTCTTTTCTTTAGTCATTTTAACTTTTTATTAAAAATTAGCCTTTCTAATGGTCCTTTCAAACTTTGCATACTTTCAAACCTTTATGTGTTGAAATCCCCTCTTATTTGAGCCTTATCTGCCTATATGCTAATTGCACCTCAATTCACAATAATTGTCTAGCCGGGAACCACACTAGTGGATTCTGAGGGGTGCCTAACAGCTTCCCCTTAGAATAATTTCAAGCCCTTACCCTATCTCTGGTTATTCAAATCAAACTTTTTTGGTGTCCTAATGCACCCTAATCATTAGGTGGCTACTCTTCAATTGCAAACCCAGTTCCCAAAAGGGATGAGTTGTCCCTCCAAATATCATAAATCTGATTTCCGCGGAGGATAAAGGGGGCGCGACAATACTGTAAATAGTATACTCCTGTGACATGTGCTAATATGACTCACTGATCTCTTAAAATATTTTCTCTATTGTGGTAAATTGAGGCATGGTCAAGAGAATTCTAAATGAAGAACCTGGTTCATCAATATTGGTTCATCTGAATGCTAAGGTATGTTTTCTATACTCTGCACAATTAGAAATATAAATATTTAAATCATGAGCAGAAGTCCTACAATTGTTCAACTCCTTAGAAAAATCTATCCGTTTGCTTTTGAACCAGTACCGTTTGCTTTAGAATTCTAAACCACAAAAATTTCCTAAAATCTAGGGAAGCTTAACCGTTCAATCAACCTGAAATTTCAGGTTGATAAGACCTCTAATTGACTACTACTAAAGTTGTCGTTATCCATTAAATGAGTATTTACCTTTAAATACTCATCATTAACTCCTGCCACCCTCATAATTCAAAACCATCAAAAATTCTCTTCACTCTCAATCGCTTTCCTCTCCAAAGTTCTAACTCACTGATTCTCTCAAGAAATCAGCTAAAATGACAAACCCACAAGACAACCCTGGAACTCCTCCACAGCCCACTCCCTCTAATTGATCTAACCCTCCTCCACCTAGCACGACTCCCAAACCCAGGCTAAGAAGAGTAAAAATGCTTGCTCGCAAAATGGTGGCATCTGGTGCTCTCTCAAAGAAATTGAATGAGCAATTAAAGGCAAGTCAGGCTCAAGACTCTGATTCTAACTCTGATTCTGAGTCATACAAATCTGCTAGTGAGGGGGAATGACCTGGGTCTTCTGACTCTGAAAAGGCTCAGAAATCCCCTTCTAAGGTAAGTTCTTCTCTGGCTGAAAATTCAGAACAAAGGTTTGTGTTGGTTGGACCTATAAGGGATGTGGAATTACCGGAAGTAGGCAGGAGTGGTGGTAAAAAGAAATCTGTAATAGAAAAAGAGAGAGAAGGTGAATGTGGAGAGGTGAGGGGAAAAGGGAAAGAAGTGGTTGATCATTCACCCACTGTTGGATTGTCCGTATCTGCTATTTGTGGGGTTGTACAAGAAAGTGTTGAAGAAAGTGGCAAAAAGTTAGGGGGAAGCAGATCAGGGGAGGCTGCTGAGAGGCTAGTTAATCTAAGCTCACAGGGAGATGAACCTGGTGCATCAGTTGAAGAAACCCTAGCTGATCTTCTGAAAAAGGTGGGTGCTAGTTATGATCCAAATAAAAGAAGAACTCACACACCAAAACCCCCTAGTGCTGCTAAACCTTCCAAGAAATTAAAGGCTCCCTCCCCAACAATTACTGAAACTTCCTTGCCAAAGGGAAGAGCAACAAGAAGCAGGGTGAAACAGAGTGAGATAGAATTACAACAAGCTTTCGCTGAAAGTAAGAAGAAAAGGATGGAGAAAGGAAAAGGAAAGGTTGCAGAATCCTCAGAAGCTGTTGATATTTAGGAGATGGAACAGGTCCATCAGGAGAAAGTTACAACAGTGGAGGTTCAGACCTCCAAGCCCAAAAAGACCAAGACTTCTTCCAAGAAGTCTCCCTCTGTGTTTGAGGCTGCTGAACCTTCATTGGCCAAGAGGACTAGGTCTGCAGTGAAAAGCAAACAAGTAAGAGTTTCTGAAGATGAGGAATGGAGTGGTGAAGAAGAAAATGAGTCTGATGGTGAACAAGACAAGCTTGCCAAGTTTGGCAAAAGAAAAATTTTGAAGGGTAGATTGCTGAAAGATTTGGTGGAACCAGGAATGGTTCGTTTGGTTGACACCTTAGCTGCTCAGGGCTGGAAGGACATCGTCCTTCAGATGGATGGAAGATTGGCCAGAAATGAAGTCATTGAATTCATGGCAAATGCTGAAGTCAAAGATGGCCGAGTTACAAGCAAAGTCAAAGGAGTTTAAGTGACATTTGATGCTGAAAAACCGGGAGAGATTCTAGACATCCCTGCTGAGGGATATGATGATTACACCAGACAGAGATGGCCAAGTATGGATTCCCTTCCATTTGCCCTTACAATCACTAGGAACTTCTGTGATGTTGCAGGAGTGAATGAGGCCAAGTTTGTGCACAAGAGTGAAATAAAGCCACAACACAAAGTCCTTTTTGAGTTTGTCAACAAGTGCCTACTGCCAAGACAGGAGAGAAGGTATATTGCAAATTACATGGACTTAGTTCGATGGAGTGCCTTGAAACTGGAAGGCAAATTAACTGGCCTGCATTCATCATCAAGCTATTAGACAGGGTCATCAATGGCACCAAGGCTCATGCTACCCCTTATGGCTTTATTCTGACTACTGTTCTGGACAGGTGCAATGTGCCCCTGAAGAAATGGGAAATGGCCTCAAGCAAGGACTACTTTGGCATTAATACTCTGCTTGTTTGTGACTATTTAGTCAATGCCATCCCAAATGAACCTGGTTCATCCAAGAAGACTCCTATCAACAGTAAAGTCAGGGTTCTTGTTTAGGAAAGTGAAGCCAAGGATGCTGAGATAGCTAGGCTAAAGGCTCGTGGGCAGAGGTGGAATCTGAGAGGGATGCTCTCAGGACTGAGCTTGCCAAGGAAAAGGAGAAGAATGATGGAATTCTTCACAATATGCTGAATCTTCTCCAAGCCCAAAACCAACCCTATAGCTCCCCCAAGCCTTAGGAATTCTAGCCTTTATCTCCTGAACCTGTCTAGTACCTTCAGTGACCCGGATTAGGGATTTTTCTTTCTTTTTGCTCATATTTTGAATGTTTTTGTTTTCTGGTTGTGGATTGTGGTAGCAACATATCTTCTATGAATGAAATCTACTGTCTTTGCTCTTGATAAATGTTAATCTTTCCTTGATAGTTTAAATATGTTTGCTTGATTACTGATGATTAATCCATGATTGCACTTGCAGTGACCCAGTGGCCATGAGTACTTATTAAAATCTGGGACTCACACTTTGTATGCAACTTTTCGATGATGCCAAAAGGGGGAAGAGATATTGTGTTTTACATTTTCTGAATAAGTGATATTTATAACCTAATTAACCTTGTCCATGATGATAAGTGAATTTTCTAAACTTTGTATTGATGGTTAAGCTGAGTTCTTACATGATCCAAATAAGTAAAAAGCACAGAGTTTGTCATCATCAAAAAGGGGGAATTTGTTGGCCCAAGTACAGGTGAAGTTTTGAAGACTGACAAAAGAACTCAGACATGGACCAGGTCCATCTTGTGAAGCACAGTCATGATCAAACCAAACATGTGAGATGCACGTGAAGGAGATAAATCTAACTTATCGGAAGTAATATCTACTGATCTGATCGAAAATGTTGCATATTGGATAAGGAGAGAAAGACTCCTTACATGAAGAGAACACAGTTTAGGAAGAGGACAATGTTAGAGTATGAGATCAACTAGAACTCTTCTACGATATAAGAGTAGCGTCTGTATCCCAGTCAATCTCTAATTACTAACCTATTAAATATTAGTGTTGTTCTCTTTTACAGATAATGCACATAAGCAGAAGTTAAACTCAAATTGAGAGCAAAAAAGCAAGGCGATTTTGCAAACAATTTATGTGTGATTCAAGCGTGCAATCCTGAAGCGACTTGAACAAGATAGAAGAACCAGTTCCAAGTGCCTATCTTTTATTCTAGTTCAATTGTAGTAGGAGATTATACATTGTACCTTTTAGCTTTTATAGAATCAATTGTATTAGGTACCTAGAGTGTTCAAGTTAGAGTTAACTTGAAGTTGACGCAACAGTTGAGGCTGTGTGCCACAACGGGATTAGAGTTAATCCTACGTTTACAAAAGAGATTTTATAAATGCAGTTTTTGGCTCAGTGATTTTAGAGGAAGTTTGGAAAAATCCTACTGAGTAGTAGGTCGTGGTTTTCTCACCTTTTGAGCTAGGTGTTTTTCACGTAAAAATCTTTGTGTTCTTTATTTTCTTTACTTATTATGTCGCAAACAGTAGTAGTTGGAACACATAGTGTCACACCTCCTTTTTACACACCACCCCGAAGGATAGTATATAAGGGAGTTTTTCCATTTAAAGTGACATTATTCGAAATGGGATTATTTATTTATTTTTAGAGTCGCCACTTGGGATAGGGTTGCCTTTTGGTGTCCCAAGTCACCGGTTTAATTTGAATCCCAAATCGAGGAAAAATTTCGACTTCCCAATTGGAGTCTGCGAACCAGAAATTCTGAATAAGGAATTCTGTTGACCCGAGGGAAGGTGTTAGGCACCCCTGGATCCCGTGGTTCTAGCACGATCGCTTAAATTATTATAATTGGCTAAAAATCTGATTTTTATACATGTTTTAACTTATGTGCTTTTTAAATTTAAACCGCTTTTATTATTTATTTTTAAAGAGAATTGCAACGTCGTGAAAACGCGTCTCGAACCACGTCACATAAATGCACCCGCGGTTTTTGACACATTTCGACTTCGTTGAGATTTGGATTTGGGTCACATAAATGTGCACCCGAATTTAGGAAGGTAGATTATTAAAATACGCGCCTAAAGCAACTACGCGTTTCAACTTTGCGGGGGCCATGGAAATTTGCTAAATGGCACGCCTCGAGTTCTATTAAAGAAACAATTAAATGGGGGTCACGCATTTGAGGTTTTGTTTGGTGCGGCGCGCCTCAAATTATTTCAAAAGATTGTACTCAACCAAAGCAAACTACGGATGTTCATAATTATTTCTAAATTTGGGACTAATGCAATGGTAGGGGGAATTATGGAAATTTATGTGAATAAGATGTGTATGATTAGCTATTACTTCATTGACAAGTTCAATTGTCTTATTAAGACATTAAGACAGATGGGTACAGATAATATATCAATTTATAAAAAATAAAAAAATGCTAGCTACACTTATTATCACATCGGGACCACTGTAACTTGGCCAATGTGAACAAATGAAGATATTAAAAGCAACTTTTGAGAAATCAATACTAACGAATTCATGCAAATTGTTCGCCTGCCCATTTGGTAAATTCATTCACTTTGCCCAATTGTCCCTAGTGTTGAAATATCATTTAAAACTCAAAATTCCCAAATTAATGTTAAACCCCAAATCTAATTCCTTGTATCCTACTATCCACAAATTATAAAAGNTAAGGTCTTTTCACTTGACCTCTTTGCATGTTGTTTGATACTCTCTCTTTTCTCTATTACTAAGTTACCGAAATTGACCTGTGTGACTACCATGTTTTGATAGTCCACTACTTACTGATTTTGTGATTGCATGACACTTCTCTTTGTCATAGGTTCAGTCTTGCATGCCTAATGTTTATGCACTCTTTTATATGCTAAATTTCCCTCTAAAATGACCTTCAATTTTGGACTGATTTCAAACCTCCTTGTGTAATTCTGATTGCACTCGTGTAATTGATTTTTGCCTTATTTTTACCGATTTCCCTGTTTCCTGCATTGATTTGAAAACTTCAAACTTTCGATTCTCTTGTCTTTAACTTGGTTTATTTATGGGAACCCATATTACTCTCCTTAAGTCAATGACTTTGAAATCCTTGACTCCTTGATTTTCTATGTACTGATTTTCGATTCTGCAACTTTACTTTGTTTTCTTACCTTATTTGGTTAACCGAGTATTTCAAAGATTATTCCCTTAATTAAACCCCTATGTACTTACCCCTAATGGTCTATTCTATACATGGTGTTCTACTTGATTTCTTTCCTTAAATGATTTCTGCCCATAACCGTTTGAATTTAATTCCTTAATTAAAGGAAGTCTTATACTGATTTGATTTTAATTGGTACATAGTTCCATAATTATTTTCTTGCCTTATTTTCTACCTGTTTTCAAACTATAAATACCCTGGCTTTTTCATTAACACACACACGAACACTCTTAGTCTCTGAACTCACACTCACACTCAAAAAAAATATCCTTTCTTGTTATTTGTACTGTGGCCTGCCTTCAAAGTCCTGTTACCTGCTTTTACTGTATTTTGCTTCTCTGAACTGGTACGCTCTGATTAAGATTCCAGCATCACAACAATGTGTTTACTTAATGCTTTTCCCTTCTTGTCTGCCTATTGCTTGTGTTTAGTTCAGTACTTATTCTAGCATGCTATAATTGTCTTATGCCTGTTCTTAATTTATTATGCATCCTAAACCCCCACCCCAATGTGTTCAAGGCTTATGGTTTGTTTGAGGCATGACAGTATTGCATATTATTGCCCATGACTCAAGCTTGATCCCTGGGTGCTAACCTCTATGTTTCTCTGCTATTGTGTGTTCTGGTAGGCTTATAGGCATGCCAGCATCTTCTATTGTTGTGCATGCCCAAAGCTTACCCTTTGCCTAAGCATAGGCTCTTTGTAATTTTTCAACCCCCCTGAACCCCCTTTGTATGAAATTATCCACTTGTTTGTGGCTGTTTCCCTCTCCTTTATTCTCTCAGAACTCTGTTTCTTCACTTGCACTCTCTCTTAGACTTAAGTTCTGCCCCCCCCCCCCTCTTGTGAGCCTTGCGTTGGGACCCATTGAGCTCCCTCTGAACTTGGACACTTGAGGGCTGTCCTTTCCACACTGCACTTGCCCCTATTCTGGTGATACAATTTGGGTGTGAGCACTGCCCGGAGTCCCATTGAGGCTCTTAGGGAACTCTAACACACTCAAGTTGGAGAAAGGCTTTGGATCGATGGTCTTTGAGTTGGTCTATCTCATAATTCAGACAGGAAGTCAAGAATCAGGCCTTCTATGGTTGTAATTATTTTCTTTGTATTTTCTGATGTATTTGTTATTCTGGTTTGTAATAATTTGTAATGAATACTTGGGGTTGGCTAGTGAAACAGGGTTGGGGTAACTATGCATGCAAAGGGTAGAAATCATGCCTATAGGACTGTTCTAATTCTGCATATTCAACTACACCTAGAAAGTCATGCCTATAGGACTGTCTAATTCTGCTATATTCAACTTCACTAGAAATCATGCCTATAGGACTGTTCTAATCCTGCATATTCAACTTCACTTAGAAATCATGCCTATAGGGCTGTTCTAATTCTGCATATTCAACTTCACCTAGAAATCACGCCTATAGGATTGTTCTAACGTCATTCTGCATAATTCAAACTGCATTTAGATACCATGTTTCAAAACAAGTTCTACATTTAGATACCATGTTTATAAGGTTTAAAACAAGTTCTGCATCCAGAAACCATGTCTATAAGGTTCAAGTTCTGCATTTAGATACCATGTTTATAAGGTTAAAAACAAGTTCTGCATCCAGAAACCATGTCTATAAGGTTCAAGTTCTGTATTTAGATACCATGTTTATAAGGTTTAAAACAAGTTCTGCATCTAGAAACCATGTTTATAAGGTTCGAGTTCTGCATTTACATACCATGTTTATGAGGTTTAAAACAAATTTCTGCATTCAGACACCATGTCTATAAGTGTCTAAAATCAGCAACGTGTAGAAAGCATGCCTATAGGAGTTTCTAAATGAGCCTGATTCGCTTCACTCAATGCTAGATGTAAAATAAGTAATATATATACTATCACTTGCAGAACCTATAATCAATTCGTTTAATTCAGCATCTCTTTTGATAATAAGTCCCTCGCTTTACATTGTTAACAAGCATGCATGATTTCAAATAATTCATTTCGAGTTTTACTGTCTTATCACCTTCTGAATTCAGTAGATATCATGCCTATAGTATTCCGTCTAAACACTTAGGCAAGCCTTAGAGTAATAATTGAAAACTGAATCCGCTTCTGTTAATTATTACAACCAGCAGGCAATCCTGATTCGGGCTTCTTATCTGAATTATGTAATAAACCAGTCTGCCTCGATTTTTAAACTCCCTCATATTTAATTCTAACCAGACCTAAGCAGTACGTGCAAGACATGCTATTATGTGCTTTTCCTGTTCAAGGGGGTATAATTGAGCCTTATATGTTTATATCTCTCCTCAAATATGCAGTATGTGTTTTGTATGTCGCCTTAGAATTTTACCTTTGAAACCCCAAATAAGCTTAATATCCCTCCCTTTAGGATTAGTAGTCCTAAGTGCCTCTGAGACTAATAGGAGTGGGACGGGTAATAGCATGCAATAGGTAATCGATACCAATCCGCGCTTTAAATATCTTAACGGGGGGATGGGTAGATATGGATATGATGACCACGCGATAATGTCACGTGTAGCCCCTCATTGAGGAGTAATTACCGGACATTGTGTGGGGTGATCCATATATTACAAAACCTAGGACCCCCTCCCTTTATTCTTTATTTCTTTTCTTTAGCATTTTAACTCTTTATTAAAAAATTAGCCTTTCTAATGATCCTTTCAAACTTTGCATACTTTCAAACCTTTATGTGTTGAAATCCCCTCTTATTTGAGTCCTTATTCTGCCTATATGCTAATTGCACCTCAATTCACAATAATTGTCTGGCCGGGAACCACAATAATGAATTTTGAGGGGTGCCTAACACCTTCCCCTTAGAATAATTTCAAGCCCTTACCCTATCTCTGGTTACTTCAAATCAAACTCTTCTGGTGTCCTAATGCACCCTAATCATTAGGTGGCGACTCTTCAATTGCAAACCCAGTTCCCAAAAAGAATGAGTTATCCCTCCAAATGTCATAAACACGATTTTCGCGGAGGAAAAAACGGGGCGCGACAGCATGGCGACTNGTTCATAATTATTCCGTAAATTTGGGATTAATGCAAGTGGTAGGGGGAATTATGGAAATTTATGTGAATAGATGTGTATGATTAGCTATTACTTCATTGACAAGTTCAATTGTCTTATTAAGACATTAAGACAGATGGGTACAGATAATATATCAATTTATAAAAAATAAAAAAAATGCTAGCTACACTTGTTATCACATCGGGACCACTGTAACTTGGCCAATGTGAACAAATGAAGATATTGAAAGCAACTTTTGAGAAATCAATACTAACGAATTCATGCAAATTGTTCGCCTGCCCATTTGGTAAATTCATTCACTTTGCCCAATTGTCCCTAGTGTTGAAATATCATTTAAAACTCAAAATTCCCAAATTAATGTTAAACCCCAAATCTAATTCCTTGTATCCTACTATCCACAAATTATAAAAGTCCAAAACTTAATTCTTAATCCCAAAAAAAAGAACTACAGTAATAGCAAAGGACAATTCGATAGTTTCAATTAATCCAGCTCTTTCTCGAACTTTAAACTTAATGCCCAGCCTTTACAAAATATATTCCAGCAAACTTCCGAATAACCCCAGGATCTAGTAGCTAATTTCAAACAAATTTCTGTCAATTTCATGGATTCACAAAGAGCAAACAGGGATTTAGCATTATTGAATCATGCTGAAACATGAGGGAGAAATCAGAAGAAGTTGCAGGCTATATAGTATAATGTCATGGAATATAACTCATAACATAAAATTCAAGTTCAACAGGAATCATCCATTACTTTCAAAAGTAAGTTCAACTAATTGATTTCATAAATCGAACATGAACATAAAGACTTCAGTGTGTGTACCTAGAGCTCAGCCAAGTTAGCAACAGAATCGGCAGAAAAACAGCACCAATCCCAGCCAAAAATTGACTCGAAAATCCAGAAATTATCAAACCAAACACAATAGAAATCGGACCAGATTTAAGAATCCTTCATGGTTCTTTCTTCCCTTTTTTTTTTGTTTTTGAAGCTCTTGAAATTTCAGATCTTCGTTTGAAAAACTCCTTTTAGAAAACTAGGGAGATGAGAGATCTTTCTTTCTTTTTTTTTTAAAAAAAAACGTCTAAGGCTCTCAAAAATGGGGTCTATCCCTTGCGCCGCTGCTGGTCTATTTTGTGAGGAGATGGGATCTAGGAAAATTTTCTCTATTTTGTGTCTTAGCTCTCCTTTTATGTGAGGGATTAGGGCAAAGGGTAATGGGTATTTGGGTAGGGAGATTAGGCTTTGAGTGGGTTATTGGGTTTGGGCAGATTTGGGTATAGGCTTTGGGCTCAGCATTAATATTGGCCCAATTTCACAAGACAAACCTTTCTTTTCCAATTCTTTTTTTTATTTTCTAATTTCCCTTTTTCTTTTAATTAAAAACCTACAAATTAAAAATCCGAAATTATCCAAAATGTAAAATTAAACTAATTAGCTAATTATAAAAATTATAAAAACCACTTAATTCTTAATTAAAAGAGAAAAAATCAATAAACTAAAATTAAAAGACAAAAAATGTAAAAATGAGCTATTTTTTGTGATTTTCAAATTTTTATAAAACAAGTAACTACCGATTGATCCTAAGAATGTAAAAATAAAGCCTAAATTCCATGCATGATATTTTTGGTATTTTTTATTATTTAAATAAAAATCAAACGTGCACAAAAATACAAACAATTAATAAAAATCCTATAAAATGGCAAATAATTGAAAAAAAATCTATTATCTTTGATTTTATAGGAGCAATTCATATAGGGCAAAATTCACGTGCTTACACATAGAAGAACCAGGTCCTTCTATAATTCAGTTAAGCAAAAATTGGGTACCACACAAATCACTCTCCCCCTCCCTCTTATGTGGTATTGAAGTATAAAACATCACTTAGGGCGTCGCATCACTTGGTGCCCCAAGACGAACACGCTTCTTACATCAGCTGGGGAACTATCTGTCTCTCTTTGGGACATACATATCCTTGGAGTTCTTCCCATTGCGGGTTCTCCATACGAAGAAGTGGTACCTAAGACAAGAGAACTCATCGGTTTGGTCGAAAAACATTTGAGATTTATTCCTCCATCTTGCGAGTATTTATTTGCTGCCTTCCATCACCTTAAGGAAGGTACGGGTGTTAAACAAAAGGTCTCCTTGAGAAAGTGGACAAATTTTTGGTATAAAAAAGCTTTAATATATACACATGCCCCACTTCGAAAGGAAAAGAAATCCGTGCGCTGAAAGTCGACACATAATCCTAACATAGTTATTCCCGAGACAACTAGGTGGTCAAGTGATTAAGAAAGATGAAATATATATATAGCAGCCTTCTTATTAATTTGGCTATGTGCTTTTGTGTTTACCTATAAGGCAGAGAACTTCATTCGTCCTGATACTTTTAAGATGGAAAGCATGATGGCAAGCGGGCGAAAGACTAGACTTGCGGTCCCATTTTGGTGAGTATTTATCATGGTTTGAATAAGATTTCGTGTTCTTCCCAAATTCATCAGGTCAAAGTTTGTTTTCCCATCCATTATGTTTACGGCTGGCTTGCACATTACCTATAAACCCATTATCCACTTGCTAAGGGTATGTTTGTCCCTTTGATGGTGGCATACTCAGGAGAGGGAGTCGAGGTACTTTGACGGGAAGGATGCAAGAAAACGCATCCACAATAGGGAGGATATAGTTTGGACAGCAACAATGTTAACTGATATTAGGCTATATAGATGATATTTACACCTTAATATTGCCATGCTTTATTGTTGTTTTATAGGCGAATTGATAACAAAATGCTCTAATTGGTGTTCTTTTGCTTCGCAGGGAATAATCTAAGTGAGGAAGCACTACGGAGTGTTTTGGAGTCAATAATGTGAAGAAAACACCCAAATCAAGAAGTACCCGAGCATAAAGAAGCAAAAATGGACTGAGTGAAATCCACCGTGACCACGGTGGAACCGCGGCAGATCAATTATGCGAGGCAGAATGTTCAGCGTTCACCGCGGTCGAGCCGCGGTCCTGCCGCGACCGCGGTGAACTGTTCACTCGCCAGAAAGTTTGGGGACCAAAGTGTAATTCGGGGAAAACTTGTTCCAAACCCTTATAAACTTTAGAAGCTCGCCAAAGACATGTTTAAGCTTGTTTTTAGACTACTTTGGAGGTAAGAACAAGTGTGAGAAGATCAACCAAACATTAAAGTTTTTTTTCTATCTCCTTTTAATTCTCGCAATTATACATTATGAACAACTTTGTAGTTTTGTTCTATTTTGCTATGAGTAGCTAAACAATTATCTAGGGTTGATGGAACCAATTGTTGGTTGAAGTTTTGACTCAACTTGTTATTATCGAGCTGGATTTATTATATGATTGTTCAACTACGTTTTGTGTGGTGATTAATTGAATGGTCCCTTGATTAATCGTGTCTAATTACCTTGTATTGCCTGAGAAAGAATATTAGGTTAGACAGCTGTTTAACAACACCACTTTTGGGTAAGTGAAGAGATTCATTACTTGAACTTAAAAGTGGGTTTAGAGATAACGAAACTTTGGTAAGATAATTTAGAGCTGCACATATTGTCAGCTAGAGTAGTTCGAGAGAATGCTCTAGTAAATTATTGTAGTTGATCGAGAGATAATTATGATTACCCATAGCTCTTAATCCCCATAGAGTATTACGGCGAGATTATAATGAAAGAGTCAAGACCTAAATTAGCAATTGGGGAAATCACTGCCCTAGACCTTTTTACCTTTGAATTACCTTTAATCTAGCATATTGTTATTTCTAATTTTATTTGAAGTAGTTAAACAAAACCCAAGATTGATTGATAAAAATCTTGCATCTAGAAATTGGTTGAGTTGATAATAGCATTGCTACAGAGTTGTAATAGATAGGTTGGTTCCCTGAGGATTCGACTCCGGACTTAAAACCGGATTATATTTGCAACGACCGCTTGGTCTTTTAGAAGGCATAGTTGGGCGTGATCATTAACCAATTCTCGTCCTTATTACTATGTGGATAACGATGTCCCTCAAGAGTTGGAGTCAAATTAATTCATGAACTTAGGTTTTAATTACCTCCCTTTGAGGTATGATAACTCATTCATCATCGAGCCATATAGCCCGCATTGGTTTGGTTGTCAATTTGGGTTTTACCAGAACGTCCCCGATTTTTTGGAGAATGATATCTGTAGTACCTCTCTAGATGAAAGACTCGGATTTTGGAGAATTTGCACACTGTATCGGTCTATGTCACGTGCGGCTTTTCCCCCATCGGGAGATCTTCAGGAGAATCTTTTCTCCACCATTTATATGTCTTGTTGGGAGAAAGCACATGGGAAGTTCTCGAGAATAATTTACAAGCTCTGGTAGATAATGTTGGGCTAAAATCTACTACTCCTTTAGGAGGTGAAGATCAAGGTGTTGGAAAGACGCTCTCAAACGTCAAAAAACCACCTACTCCAATCCCAAAAGTAGTTGCACAACATAAGAAAATGAAGCTTAAATCCTCAAAGGCAGCTTTGAAAGATGTGGTGTGCACTTCAATAGACATAGAGGAACACCCTCCAGTTCTTCCATTTAGCACACAAGTTCCTAAAGATACAAGCCAGAATACCAATGAAGATTAAAATTGGAAAAGGAAACGGCCTAACCCAGTAGAGATCATAGAGGTTCCAAGTGTTGATAGTCCCTCAAGAATGCATACGGCTTGTAACAAAGAGGTAAAAATACAATCACCTTGCCTTTTTTTTCATCGAACGAATAGCTTCACCAAAAATTACCCATTTTCTTTGCCTTTTCCTTATGCAGTTATATGCCATTGGGTATCCGATGGTATCCCCATATGACAAGCCGCAAGTGAGTGATGAATCTATTGGAGGGCCTACGTCTAAAGTGAAGTCGTCTTCAAAGGAATCAAGACAAACTCCAAATGGGATAACTCGTTCCACCAATGATAAATGCAGTGGTGTCTATTTTTGAAGGAACGAACATTGTCTTTAATCGCAAAAAGGAATTCATCTTGGAACTTTGGGAGGATATTTGCAATAGACTCTCCAAAACGCGTGCAGAACTGCTCTCATCTTATAAGGAGAAAATCACTGGGATTCCCGAGGATATGAAAAAGGCAAATATTTTAGATCTTTCTCCATTAAAGTGTTTACTGGATTCTCTTTTCGAGCTTGTTCCAATTTGGTTGATAAGACGAGTCAAGATGAGAAGATGGATCTGATTTCCAAAGCTAAGGAGCGTCTTGAATCATTTAAACTTGAAGCAAGTTAGAAAGTCAAGAAAGTTTCCTCTAATGAAAAGAAACTGAAGAGAGTTTTGAAGAAGTTGCAGACATTACAACAAGAGAGGGAGAACCTCGAAGGTGTTGTAGAAGCGACTCAAAAGGAGGTTGAGGAGATTCAGGCAAAAGTTTTAGCTGCCGAGACTGAGGTCTCTTCATATGACAATGTAAATTTACTGACTGTTGATGATTTGGCCAATTTGGATGAGAAGAAGAACCTGGAGACTAGCTGTCAAGAATTGATCAACTACAAGTTTTGTTTAGATTAGGCTATTAGCATTATCTCCCCTTTTATCTTTATGTTAGATTGACCTAGTGGATATTTATTTCATCTTAAATAAGATTGCTTCTCTTTTGCTTTACATTGCCCGATATTTATCTTAGTCGCAAAATTTTCAGTTTTACGCGCTTGTAACTAAAGATTCATATCTTGTCGTGGGAGAGTCCAAATAACAAACCGTTTGATTTCTCAAAAATTAGACTTCAATATCTAAATCATATCCAAAACTCAGAATCAAACACCTCTAGAATCGCCTAGATAATATTTTAAAACCAACTTTAGATTCTACCACGTTGAAAATTTCATATTTGTGCAGTCTCACCAAAATAATCATATCTTGGTGTAGAAAAGTCAAAATCACGAACTGTTTAATTTTTTGGAAAATTAACTTACAAATCTATAACATACCCAAAATGAAAGATTTTAATGCCTTAGGATAGTTCCAGATAATAGTTCGAAATCAATATTAAATTCTGACACACTGACGATTTTAGATTTGCATGACTTCACCAAAAGTTTTGTATTTTGATGTAGGGATGTTGAAATCACGACCGCTTGATTTCTTGGAAACTAAACTTCAAAATCTAAAACATATCAAAAATGTAAAATTTAATGCCTTAAGGATAATTTCAGATGATAGTTCAAAGTGGACTTTGGTTTCTGATATGTCGAAAATCCCAAATTAGCGCGACTTCACCAAAATTTTTGTATCTTGATGTGGAAGCCTAGAGATCGCAAGACCAAATATCTTGGGTTCAAGTTTGATTGAATTTGAAACTTCGTGAAGGCTTCACCAAAAAAAACTTGAAGGTTTGGGGAACATAAAGGCATAGCGAATCCCCGGACTTCAATGCAAATGCTTGGCAGCCTCCTAAAAGATATTAATTATTTTATTGAAGACACGAATTTACCATAGCGTCTTGCCCCATTTAAATCAAATGAGACCCAAAGTTTAACAAAATAATGGTATCTCAGCTCGATTTTCAAGTGCCGGTTGAATGGATTACATTCCATTGTACTTCATTCGGACAATGATTGGGGGATTATGTATCTTTTGAACTTATGCGACTGAACTCAGAATGAAACTTTAAGCTTCCTACATACCTCGCTGAATAGGATCAATTCATACCGTAGTTCAGAATGGGTGATTTTATTTTTATTTTTTATTTTTTATTTTATGTCCTAAATTTTACCTAGGCCGCCTCTTTCGAGGATTTCAACCTAGCAGACTTTTTTTGTGGGTCGTACACAGTTTAGACTCACGCGGGTCAGGAGTGTAGAAACATGCAATTTAGGCTCATGCATCAAGGAGCGTTGTAACTTCAAGGATAATACATTTTTAAAAACTTGTCATTGATAGGGCCGATTCTCATACCATCTGCATCAACCAGCTTGTAAGCCCTGCTTGAGTAAGCTTCTTGTACGACATATGTCCCATGCCATTTTGAAGTGAACTTCCCTATAGATTTATGGGAAGCAATAATGGTTCTTCGTATGGCAAGGACTTGATCCTACTTGAAAAGATCTCGGGCGAACTGTTTTATTGAAGGCGCGAGAAATCGAGCTTGATAACATTCAAGACTCTATTGAGCTTCCAACCTCTTCTCATCAAGAGCCTCCAACTCTGGTAATCGAAGTCGGGCATTTTCTTCATCAGTGATCCCTTCTTGAATAGCCAGTCGTAATGAAGGTATTTGACGCTCGAGTGGCAAGATGGCTTTAACTCCATAAACAAGTGAATAAGGAGTCGCTTGTGTTGGCGTGCGGTGAGTCGTCCTATATGCCCATAGAGATTCTTCCATACGGTCATTCCAATCTCGTTTGGATTTGGAGATGACTTTCTTTAACAAGTTACATAGAGTCTTGTTGAATGCCTCAGCTAGACCATTGGGCATTGTTTATCGAAGAGTTACGTTGCTTGAAGCCAAAGAGATCACAAATCATGTTCATCAACCTATTATCGAATGACTTTCCATTATCCGTTATTATGTAACGAGGAATGCCAAAGCAATTGATTATGTTTACTCGGATGAAACTTGCAACATTTTCCTTCTTTACCTCCATAAGAGCAACAACTTCAGTCCATTTTGAGTAGTAGTCAGTTGCAGCCAAGATGTATAGGTGCTCACCAGAGGACTTTGGTAGTAGTCCAACAACATCCAATCCCCAAGCGTCAAACGGCCAGAGGACTTCAGGAGGTTGATGAATAAAATTCGCATGGAATTGACAAGCGTTGCATCTTCGAGCGTGGTCCAACCAATCTTTTACCATAGTTGGCCAATAATATCCCATCCTTTTTATATGGAAGTGGAGCTTTGGTCCAGACTGGTGTGATCCATATACGCCAGAATGTGCCTCTTGCAAAGCTTGGAGTGCTTCTTCTTCCCCCCAAGCATAGCAAGAGTACTCCCTCAAATGACCTTCTGTATAGAGTATCTTTGTACTAAAGGAAGCAAGGTGCACGACGACGGATTTCAGTCCTTCTCCTTGGATTTTTTTGGAAGTATCCCATATCTTAGGTAGTCGATAATGGGTTGTCACCATTATTCTTTCAAAGCTTCAGAAACAGTGACAAGATGCTTGAGTTCATTTTCTTCACTTTCAGCCTCATTTGGTGGCGGTACTACCCAGTTTTGGCAGACAGTAACTTGTGCTTGATCAGACAGGGTTAATGATGAAGCTAGGGTAGCTAATGCATCGGCATTCTTGTTTTCTTTTCTTGGCACATGTTGAATAGTCACGTCACCGACCCACCCCATTAATTTTTTAGCATAATCATGATATGGACGTAGTTCAGGTTTCTTGGCCTCGTAACTACCTAAAACCTGGTTGATCACCAACTGAGAGTCACCAAAGACTTGCAATTGCAACCGCTTCATTTCAATACCCATTTCAAGCCCAAGTATTAGTGCTTGATACTAAGCAACGTTGTTAGAGCAGAGTTGCGTCAACGTAAAAGAATAGCGCAAAACTTCACCTTGGGAAGTGACAAATACTACACCAGCACCAGCTCCAGCTCCTTCGCGATGTGCAGCGCCATAAAAGTACATATTCCATGGAGGTTGAACTTCAATGACCATTACATCCTCATTAGGTAGTTCGTCAGTTAGCTCACAATCATTAGGTATAGGGTGATCTGCCAAGAAGTCCGCTAACACTTGTCCTTTTATAGCCTTTTGAGGGATGTACACAATTTCAAATTGTTGAAACTGGAGGTATCACATTGCTAGTCAATCACTAAGGACAGGTTTTGACATCATGAACTTGATGAGATTTGCTCTAGAAACTAGACGAACAACATGAGCTTGAAAGTAGTGCTTCAACTTTTGAATTGAGAAACTAGCGCCAAACACAACTTTTCAATTGGCGAATAATTCAGCTCGTTTAGTGTCATCATCTTGCCCAAGTAGTAAAGAGAGTTTTCTTTCCCCTCACTATTTTCTTGGGCCAACAGTGTTCCAACAGACCTTTCTTATGCCACAATGTATAGTATCAATGGCTTTCCAGGTATAAGGGCTGCTAAAACTAGAGGCTTCATTAGTAGGATTTAATGCTCTCAAAGGCATTGCTATACGCTTGGTCCCATTTGAAAGGGACACCTTTCATCATAAGGTGACTGAATGGTTGGCACCTCCCAGCTAGGCTTGAGATAAATCTCCTAAGTATGCTAACTTTCCTTGCAGACTTTTCAATTCGTGAATATACCGGGCTCAGGCATTTTCAAGATTGCATCTACTTTAGCTTGATCAATTTCAACCTCGATGTCGGATAATGAAACCAAAGAACTTTCCGGAAGTAACTCCAAAGGCGCATTTCAATGGATTCATCCTAATTAAGTTGGTATCTTTGGAGCAACTCAAACACCATTCTCAAGTCTTTCAAGTGGTCGCTCTTTTTTCTTGATTTTACCACTAAGTCGTCAACATAGCATTCAACATACTTGTGGAGAAGGTCATCAAAGATATTCTTCATAGCTCTTTGGTAAGTAGCACCAGCTTTCTTCAAACCAAAAGGCATTACCTTGTAGCAATAAATACCCTTGAGGGTACGGAATGCAGTAAGCTCTTCATCATTTAGCGCCATGCAAATTTGGTTATAGCTTGATGAACCGTCCATAAATGACATTTCCTCGTACCCAGTAGTAGCATCGATCATCAATTCTAGAATGGGAATCGAGAATTCATCTTTCGGACACGTATTGTTGAGATCCCTAAAGTCAACGCACACTCAAATCTGGCCATTTTTCTTCCTTACAGGGGCATACTTGAAACCCATGTTGGGTATTTAACTTCACGAATAAAGACAGCTTTGATGAGTTTGTTAACTTCAGTTTCAATCAAGGGAACCAAGTCCGGCCTAAAGCGCCTTTGAGCTTGTTTAACAAGATGAGCACTATTTTTGACTGCAAGGTGATGGACTGCTACTTTTGGGTCCAGGCCAGGCATCTCTTTGTAACTCCAAGCAAAGACATCCCTGAACTCCTTGAGTAACTCAATATAAGTGTTTTCTTCATCAACTTCGAGTAAAGCACTTAGGTAGGTGGGTTTTGGTTCTTCATCAGTTCGAAGGTTAACTTCTTTTAAGGCATCAACTGTCATCTTCACTCCATCTTCAAGTTCAGGTTGATCATCTTCTGCAACTTTATCTTCTTGAGAGTCCCCATCGTTGAAGATATGTGATAACACAGTGAAACATCCTCCAATTCTGCATTATTCTCCATTGAAGATGGAACACCATTATCACCTTGTACAGTAACTTGATACAAAAAACCCATACTTTCTTCATCTTCGTCACGTTCCTTAGTGTAGAACAACGTATATGGATTTACCTTCAGTACTTCTTTACATGAAACCATAAGTTTTGTTTGTTGCCTCATTCTAGAAGGAACCAAACTTTGGAAATCCTTAGGGATATTTTGAATTTTGGGCGAAGCGGGTGTTCTTATGCTTTGAAAATTTCTTTGGAACTTGTTCCCCTTCTTTAATGGACCCAATCTCTCAAATACGGAAGTCTTCACAGTTGATTTTCCAAGTCGATCAAACACAGAAGGCTTGTTAGAAGCGGCAGATTCATCTTCTACAGTGATATAATTGCTGATTGCCCTTCTTATGGAGATGCGCACTGGTGATAATTTCTTGTATCCCAAACCTTCGTGGTTGTCTCGTCGCAGCTTCTGATGGTAGCTCCCCTAACTTTGATGGCTCATAAGGATTGTATCCAGCTTTTGCAAATAGCTTGTAAGCGTTAGGATCAAAACCTTCATCTGTTCGCTTTGTAGGGAGTGCCACATTCTGCAAACGATTTTGGGTCACAAACCCTGCAAGCGGCATTGAGGACGACTTTACTGCCTCAATTCATTTGACTAGAGGAGTTAACCCCTTTAGCATGTTAGTTTGGAGATTAGATAATTCAACTTCATCTTTCTTCTTTTTAGGGACGTATTGGAGTGGAGGAGTTACTTTCTTGTCGTGAGACACAATGTTCCCTTTATGAGACTTATTTGGGTTGGGGTGTACCTTCTCAGCAACAACTTTGGTTTTGTTGGCAACCACCTCAGCTCTCTTAGTTGTGGACTCGTCATCCTTGTCATTCATGACATCATCAGCTTAGCTCCTTCACAATGCGGTTCTTCAAGTAGAACTTTGCATCGACAAACTGTGACTCAGCCTCGGTGAATGGCTGGTCATTAGCAATTATCTTCTTCTCGACTTCACCTTCGTAGTATTTCAAACATTGATGGTAGGTAGATGGAACCACTTTATTCCCATATATCCAAGGCCTTCCAAGCAAGATGTTGTATGAAGTCTTTGCATCGATCACATGCAGCCATGCACTTGTTGCATATCTTCAATGGTGATTCCCTACCTGATCGCGCCTATGGCTCTTTGCTACCCTTGGTTGAATCCTTGGATCATCACACGACTTTCTGAGAGTTCGTTCATGGGAATACCAAGTTCTTTCACAGTGCGAATTGGAAAAATGTTCACTGAGGATCCTCCATCAACCAAAATTCGATTTACCCTTTCATCACACATATAGCCAACCAGGTACAATGGGCGGTTATGAAGAGTGTCACCTAGTAGAAGATCGTCATTTGTGAATGTGACTTTTTCCTCACAAGCATTAAATTCTTGAGGAGTGGACTCGATGAGCTTTTCCGAAGATGGTGCCAACAATAGGTCATCACTCTTTTCTTCCCCTTTGTCAGCATGGCAACAAGAGGCATCAATACCCCCATGGGAAATCTTCGTGCGAAACCAACTCAGTAAAAACTCCTCCAAGATCACTGGATGTCGTGGCTTTTGAGGGTGGTGCACCTCCACTTTTGCTTTTTTTAAATGCTTAAGTGGATTCCATTTCCTCAGTCTTTTCACCATTATTTTCCTTGTTGGTTGTTCCATTGATACTTTTCGTGGGCTCCTTTTGTGGCCCTTACGACGAGTCACCAACGTCCAACCTTCATCATCATCAGGTTGATCGTCTTCAACCTTGTTGTTCTGCAGTAATTCTTCGTATTTACTTTCTATGAAACTACATAATTCATTTGGACTGAATGAGCCAAAGGTGATAGAGACTTGGTTTGCGCTTGCTTTCTCATCTTCAAGCACAATCTTCTTTCACGATCCAAGTCCATAACTTTTTCCTTGAAGACAAAGCACTTCTCTAGAGGGTGGCTGTCACGACCCAAACCGATGGGCCGCCACGGGCACCCGGTACCTTACTCAACCGGGTACCAACATAACGTATCTTTTCATGTCATACCATCATAGACAACTGAGCCGGAAGGCTTCCGTGAGATAAGTAGAATACAACATGATACCAACTTATACATAAGACATACGGGCCTATAAGACCAAAATAACCACTTGTACACTAAATATAGGCCGACAAGGCCATACAATCTTTTACGTACATGACATATGTCTACAAGCCACTAAGAACACGTAATTTTCATGAAGGTCAGGACAGAGTCCCGCCATACCTACACGTCTAAATCATACTACAAACAAGCAACTCCGAAGCAAATGGAGCGCACCAACATCTTTCGCTGAGCTGATAGTCTACTTGGAAGGCTCTCAACCTATGTATCGGAACCTGCGGGCATGAAACGCAGTGTCCCTAGGCAAAAGGGACGTCAGTACAAATAATGTACCGAGTATGTAAGGAATGAAAATCCGTAAACAATAGACATGAGAGAAACATGGAGTAAAAGACTCAACATATATATCTGAATAGCTCTGTGAATCATTTAATATTATAATGTCATGCATATGCGTATAAGTGTCATACCATGCGTGGGTATATATGTTCATAACATCATCAAGCCTCTGTGGGCATCCCATCATATCATTTCAGCCACTGTGGGCAAATCATCAACGTATACCAGCTAATCAGGTGGTGGTGCGTATATAACACCGTAATCTTTTCCCATATCCCATATACATATATATAAATATATACGTGTATATAACGATATCTGGTCATGGTCAATGTACATGTATAAATGCATGAAATGCATAAGAAATACGTTAATATGATTTTTTGGAATGCCATAAAAATCAATATGCCTTTCGGATAAACTTTATCAAATACGTATTTTTCTGAGACCCATGAACTGAAGATATAATAATAATTCACATGGGGAATCAAGAATATAGGCACCCCTAGTATTTCTAATAGAGTCATTTATGAAAGTTGCGTATTTTGCTCGTTTTATTTGTATCGTATGGATCATGCCAAAAGAAAGAAGGGATAGCCTTAACATACCTGGAGTGGGGAAAAACCTGTATGATATTCTTAGAAAGGTTGCACCGTGCTCTCTTAGAATTGTAAAATCCCGTTCTTATTACGCAGTGTAACTTTGTATGAAAATTTTGCCCAAAATCTATCACTTTCCTTAGTTTTAATTCACGTTTCTTGTGAATTAGACTTGAAGATTGTCAAGGCTCAAGTGGTCGTCGAAAATCACTTCTTATGCAGTACTTGAAAGGAAATTTTATTCTCTTAGTTGGGAAAGGTATTATGATATCTCACTTTATTATTCTCTGTCCAAATGAAACCTAAACTTGTATAAATGAAACCAACTCAAATGACTTACACGTGATTGTCTTGTTAGTTTAGATAGCCACCTAAGGTAATATGACTAAAAGTCATATGTCTTAGTAGTAGCTTGCTGCCATGTGGGGGTGGGGGTGGGGGGATTTTTATCATTATCCAAACTTATTAGTTAATTAGTAATGTCCGCTATCCGGTAATTAACCAATTACCCATATAATTAAGAATTATCTCAAATTACTTAAGATTCTACTTATTTTTAATACACTTTATACACCTTACTATCATGGCCATATGGTACCTTGTATGGTACTAGTCCCGGGTATTTTAGCTTGGGCCGTATTTTATCCCAAAAATATCAAACTTCGACGAAATTCATTTTCTTCGATTTGCTTACCCTCTTACATTCACGAATTTACTCATTAATTGTTTGAAATAGCATAAAATGCTTATAATGTTTAAATAATCTCATTCCCAAGCTTTCATCAATTTATTTATGACGTACTTTCGCGTACGAAAATATGGGGTGTAAAATCATTCCCACATTTGGAAAATTCGTCCTCGAATGTTGACTGATGCACTTATCATTTTCATCACTTGTGTCCTCCGAATACTTCAGTACTCTCCTTGCTATCTAGGCAACTGTTCTGTGAATAAATCCAAAGGCCGGGGCATTTCCCCCTTTAAGCCTCTTTCTCACACCACGACTTGTAGTCGGAATCCTTCCAATCTCGTAACTGTTGCTACCTTTTATCATGCAGCCTTTACGACTCTAACTTTGTATGTGCGCCTATGTGACTCTTCTCTTTCCTTTCCTCCAGCTTTTAGCCAATCTCTAGGCCTTACTTTGTAAACATATACAGAGCTTGATGAAATGTCCCTCTAGGCATATATAGGTATACTGAAGTTCTTTGCTCGATACTTTGTCGAACTTATGAATATTGCTATATCTTATTTCATAGATCCGCTTATCCATTCGTATGACTTTACTACATCTAGATAAGTCATACTATACCATAACTCTTACTTCAATTTATCGTTATTGAGGTCTGCTACCGGACTCTAGGTTACTTTCGTTACTTATCCCATGTGTATAAATCTAAGTCCTTTAATGCTTCCTCATTAATTGTTCATCTTAAAAATGACGGCCTAATCTTACCTCATATTTTGTGACTTTTGTCCATCCACTGTTGATTCACCTTAATGTTGATCTATCATATACCACTGATAGCTTGATCTCTTATGTAACATTGCCGCTAGGGCTCACGTCTCATCAGGGACATTTGGAGTAATTAGATTAATCCACCTAGGGGCGATACTATACTTCCATAACCTTATTTTGTAGAATCCCAATATGACTCACCTTACATGGGTATTTTAATCCAGCACAATTCGTATAATCCTCTTCAAGTCATCACTCAATCAAAGGCCCAAATGTCATCCTTTATCTACTACAATTACACCCTTATTCTACTATTAGGGTAGCATTCCATCTCTTTTAACTGCTACTTATGATGAGTAACTCCTTTGAGTTTATTCAGGCTATATTGAGATGTTTATAACTTCGAGAAATCATTAGCTCTCTTGTTTTCACGGGATTAATCTCGAGAACTTACCTGTTTGTCGTCACCTTCTTATTTGCCCTTTCTTGTCCTTATTCCTGTCTTCCTAAAACCTTGTTGCTTTACCATACTTTAGCTTGCGTCCTACGTATATCTATTTATACTACTTGCAACCTTCCTTCAACTTGCGTCATAGATTCCCTTATGTCATTCTGGACATCAAGCGTGACATCACATCATCTCTAACTCTTTTTTACTCTCTTAATTAGCCTCCTTGATACCTGGAAACCATAGGCTGGAAGACATGTCACTGTTGACGCCGCTATCATTCTTGGATACTGAATCCCCGCGCTTTTAGCCTTCTATCCAAAGTATGGACTATTCACAACCTCCTACAATTGAGTATCACCTATGTTGTTCACTTTCACCTTTCTTACCTTAAAATCTCGCATCACATCTTCTATCCCTTTCATGACCTCCTTTCCACATAGGTGCAATTCATATTCACAACTTGAAGCTCTATTATAATACTTGCACCTCTGGTGTAAACACAATTCGGTGAGATCTTCATACTGACTTCTTATAAGGCTGGCACTTCTTCTAACTGGCTTTCTTGTAGAGCCATTATAGATTATCGTTGTTTTACTATCCCTCTTGTACCTCTGATATTAGGAGTGACCCTATAATGTGCTCAATCATGATTTCTATAATTTTCTGGGTCCAATAATAAGATTCCTGATTTACTTCGTTGAAGTAACTCTTTAGTTTCCTCTTCCTTCTTATCGGCCTTTATGTAGGCTTAAGCTATCTTCCGATCTGCGGATCATGGTATTACTTTAACCCTTCATGGATGCTATGGAATATTCAGGGTACAATCTTCTAACAATTCAATCATTTGTCTATGACCTGGACTCATTTCTTCTTTCAACTTATACCAGAGTCTTCTATGTCTGTATGATTGTCAACATATATGCTGCATGTATAAAACTCCAAACTCTTAAGTGTGTTCATAACGTAACTAACTCTGGATTATTAATCGAATGATTCCTTCCGTTCCTTCTCAGCTTTCTTTAAATGTAAGCAATTACTTTTCATGGTCTTCCTGCCCCCTTGTTGCGTGCATACTTAGCTTACTTTAGTACCAACACATATCGAATTCCATACAACTCATGTGATCTTGAATATCACTTCTGATTTTACTTCCCGCTCATTAGCCACGGTAGGTGCCACTTTCTTATGGAGTGCATACAATGTTGTTGTGAGACTATTGTTACAAGACCATTTCCTCTTTAGGTTACTGTGCTTAGGCTGAAGCCTTCTTCTTTATTCCCTCAGCTAGTCTTTCGTTTTATTAGTTAGGGAGGATTTTCTGGCTCTTGTAAAGTTACCAGCTTGTTATATTGCTTACCCGACAGAATTTTCGATGTTCGTACTTACCTATAATTATCCTTTGTTACTTACCTCCACACTCATGTGCTGGCACGGTTGCTTCTGAACTGAAGTTTTGACTATCTTCCCAGTGGGACTTTCTTTCATTTCCATAACACTCATACGGTATCTTTAACTGCCTCAAATCCTACCTGAGTATTTCTCCAGGTCATGATGTCGTATCTATGAGGCTGAATTTCCCATGTTGGGGTTCATTCTGTTTATCTTGCACGATCTATTGATTTGTTTGTATCTTCTTGCCTAGCCATAACTAGGCTCTTCCTAAATCAACTACTAACTACTCGTAGGCCCATTCTCAAATTCATATTCCGCGCAATCTTCCTTAGGTTATTTCCTTTGTCTTAACTTACCTCACGTACTGGCTTCTTATCTATCAATAACATCCCAGCCAGGAACCCTTACTTCCTTTCCTTGACGTCGTGTTTGCATAATGTTCTGGAATCATAGCATATCTGTAGGATTTAAATAAGTGCAATCTCATTCTTTTCTCATTTTTTATCGCATTCTTCCTTTACCATTCCATAGTTACTAGAACCACTTAATTTTGGCTTAATGCCACATCATTCCATATTCCCCCCTTTAGGGGAGTACTAAGAGTTGGAGCTACGACGGCAATGCCTATAGATGTTTTTCCTTTTCATCTTTGGCGTCATTTCACATCATCGATGACCCTTACTCGCCTTGCGGTTATCCTTCTGTACCAAGGACAACAAAATTCCTTACTCGCGAGGGCCACGCTTAGTGTAACTGGCACATACAGTCCTTTAAGCTTAACTTTGTTCACATTGCTTGCTTTAGGGAAGCATCTTACTGAATGACCATTCTCTGAATTTCTCATGAATCTTCTTCTGTTGTCCATTCTATTATCGTCGGAACGCAATATGAAATTCTCATGATGCCGACCGTTATCAAATCACTCAGTCCCTAATTCATGTTTAGTTTGTCTTGCTCACCAGCCCATACTGATTTCTATTATTTTTGGGGTCTAACTTTTCCTTCTGGTAATCACGTTAGAGTCACGAATTTATTCCTTGAAATGAGGATATGACGTTATGGCCTATACTCTTTTGTTGTCCTATGGTCTGTCACCTCTCGTCTCTACCTTCACTTGACTATAGTTTCTCTAATACTGGCATCTTTTGATCTACTGTTGTCATCCATGTATCATATCTTACTCATAATGCTTAATCAACTCTTTTCTTATTTTTCGCTAACATTTATGCCTATCACTTTATTCTGAAAACTCGAACAAGACATTCTTTTGCTTTTAGCTCCCCTTTGCTCTATCCAGTGGCTCTTCGGGTTGCTTAACGTTCTCGCTCTACTAGGGACGCGAGCCACGCTAAGGTAATATTTATCCTTTCAAGGCTTCCAGGATTATCTTTATAGTACTCATATCTAGCTGTATTATTTAAGAGTGCGCCATTTGGGTGTCTCACAAGGAGATCTATTAGCACATTTGCAATATCCTTCAAAAATGTCAACTAACGCAAACAATCAATTCATCATTTTGGGTCACTCTAACCCCAGCTGGATCCTGATACCCCGTCCTTTTCTTAATCTACACCTGTTAGCCCCCAATAGGGTATAACTGAGATGGGTGTGGCCAATTATACATACTCTGTTACTGTTGAGGGTAACTCACAATGCGTACATTTTTCTGCCGGAACTGTAATACTGATAATCTTCATTAACTGGATGCCTCGTACCATTCTTCACCTTGCTTCTTTTACTTGTTGAAACTTGTGTCTCCCTCCGAATTCCTTTTTACCGTAAGAGTGGATAGTCATTCTTTCCTTAGGGATCCTTATTAAGAAGCTTACACATCTTAGTATACACATGATTTGCTGAATACCTCACATTTATCCATCATATGCATGATGCAAAAATTGAGTTCCTCTGACTCAACTCTTCCACAGCTATATCTCTTACCAACCGTCTTTCTAGATGTAGGCATCGTCGTATTATGAATAAGATCGAGTTTAGGAAATCAAGTTCTTACAACAGAGCTCTACCACACGATCTAGAGTAGGAAGAAAGAGTGATAGTCCTAAATGCCCTGCAACGTCCTGCTTATAAGTGTGGTGAACAAAACACCCATAAACAAGACTCTACTAGACACGACTTGTAGACTCCCTAGGATAGAACTGCTCTGATACCACTTTTGACATGACCCAAACCGATAGGCCGCGATGGGCACCCGATACCTTACTCAACCGAGTACCAACATAACGTATCTTTTCATGTCATACTATCATAGACAACTAAGCCGGAAGGCTCCCGTGAGATAAGTAGAATACAACATGATACCAACTTATACATAAGACATACGGGCCTATAAGACCAAACTAACCACTCGTACACTAAACATAGGCCGACAAGGCCATACAATATTTACGTACATGACATCTGTCTACAAGCCACTAAGAACACATAATTTTCATAAAGGTCAGGACAGAGTCCCGCCATACCAAACAATACACGTCTAAACCATAGTACAAACAAGCAACTCCGAAGCAAATGGAGCGCACCAACATCTTCCGCTGAGCTGATAGTCTACTTGGAGGGCTCTCAACCTGTGTATCGGGACCTATGGGCATGAAATGCAGTGTCCCCAGTCAAAAGGGACGTCAGTACAAATAATGTGCCGAGTATGTAAGGAAT
Source organism: Nicotiana attenuata (assembly GCF_001879085.1). NCBI lineage: Eukaryota > Viridiplantae > Streptophyta > Magnoliopsida > Solanales > Solanaceae > Nicotiana > Nicotiana attenuata. Next base: position 587,256 of record NW_017670504.1, on the reverse strand, counting down.
AAAAATCCGTAAACAATAGACATGAGAGAAATATGGAATAAAAGACTCAACATATATATCTGAATAGCTCTGTGAATCATTTAATATTATAATGTCATGCATATGCGTATAAGTGTCATACCATGCGTGAGTATATGCGTTTATAACATTATCAAGCCTCGGAGGGCATCCTATCATATCATTTCAGCTACTGTGGACAAATCATCAACGTATACCAACAGATCAGGTGGTGGTGCGTGTATAACATCGTAACATTTTTTCATATCACATATACATATAATATACATATATACGCGTATATAACACCATCTAGTCATGGTCAATGTACATGTATAAATGCATAAAATGTATAAGAAATACGTTAATAAGATTTTTTCGGAATGCCATAAAAATCAATATGCCTTTCAGATAAACTTTATCAAATTCGTATTTTTTTGAGACCCATGAACAGAAGATATAATAATAATTCACATGGGGAATCAAGAATATAGACACCCCTAGTATTTCTATGAATAGAGTCATTTATGAAAGTTGCGTATTTTGCTCGTTTCATTTGTATCGTATGGATCATGCCAAAAGAAAGAAGGGATGGCCTTAACATACTTGGAGTGGGGAAAAATTCGTATGATATTCTTGGAAAAGGTTGCAACGTGCTCTCTTAGAATTGTAAAATCACGTTGTTATTACGCAGTGTAACTTTGTATGAATATTTTGCCCAAAATCCGTCACTTAGTTTTAATTCACGTTTCTTGTGAATTAGACTTGAAGATTGTCAAGGCTCAAGTGGTCGTCGAAAATCACTTCTTATGCAGTACTTGAAAGGAAACTTTATTCTCTTGGTTGGGAAAGGTATTAAGATATCTCACTTAATTATTCTTTGCCCAAATGAAACCTAAACTTGTATAAATGAAACCAACTCAATTGACTTACACATGATTGTCTTGTTACTTTAAATAGCCACCTAAGGCAATATGACTAAGAGTCATATGTCTTAGTAGTGGCTTGCTGCCACGTGGGGGTGGGGTGGGGTTATCTAAACTTATTAGTTAATTAGGTAATGTCCCGTTATTCGATAATTAACCAATTACCCACATAATTAAGAATTATCTCAAATTACTTAAGATTATACTTATTTTTAATACACTTTATACACCTAACTATTATGGCCATGTGGTACCTTGTATGGTACTAGTCCCTGATATTTTAGCTCGGGCCGTAATTATCACAAAATGTCATACTTCGACAAAATTTATTTTCTTCGATTAGCTTACCCTCTCACCTTTACAAATTTACTCATTACTTGTTTGAAATAGCATAAAATACTTATAATCTTAAAATAATCTCATTCCCGAGCTTTCATCAATTTATTTATGACGTACTCTTGCGTACAAAAATATGGGGTGTAACAGTGGCTCACAAGTCGATGGTATTTGCAGTAATTTAGGTCATTTGTTTTTCCAGCTTTATTTGGTCGCTTCATCTCCGGAAGGTCAATGAGATTTAACTCGAGGAGTTCTTCAAAAATAGTTGGCACATCAGAATCCAGAAATGGGTACTCTTTCTCTTGCATTTCTTTTAGGGTCAACTTTCCACTTGGCTTATCTTGAAAATAAATGGATATCATACTCTGCTTCTTGATCACCTTCGTCGTGAACTTAACAGTTGATGTGTTGACATTCATAGTTTCTTTGCTTTCAGACTTGGGTACGAACTTGCCCCACTTCCTGACTTCTTGCTTGTCATTCCCTTTGCGAGGTTCATAGATGGGCAAACTTTCATTTCCAGCAAAGGCCATGCTCAATTCCATGCCATGGGCACGAGTTGCAAGTTTTTCAAATGTGCTAGGCTTGATACCTTGCAAGATGTAGCGCAGTCCCCAATGCATGCCTTGGATGCACATCTCTATGCCAGAAGCTTCACTAAGCCTGTCTTTACAGTTGAGGCTTGCATTCCTCCAACGATTGATAAAGTCGATAACTGGTTCACCCTTCCATTGACGAGTATTCGTGAGTTCCACCATGCTCAAAGTGCGCCTTGTGCTATAAAAGCGATTGAGGAACTCTTGCTCTAGTTTATCCCGGCTATCGATAGATCCCGCCTCGAGGTCTGTATACCAATCAAAAACATTTCCTTTTAGCGAGCAGGCAAACTGTTTGACGAGGTAATCTCCATAAGTCCCAGCGTTGTTGCATGTCTCAACGAAGTGCGCCACATGTTGCTTTGGATTGACTTTGCCATAAAACTGTTAAAATTTTAGAGGTTAATAGCCAGCAGGCATCTTCAACATATCGATCCTTGCAGTGTACGACTTTGCGTCTGTTAGGGAGGACTTGGCAGTAACTTCATACTTATTATTAATAGTTCCTTCAATGAACTCCTTCAGTTGATCAATGGGAATCAACCCTTCAGATGAGACAGGGATAGCCTTTTAGCGGATACTACTCATCCAGGGGGTGAATCAATCTTTGGAACTTCTGGGAGCTTGTCGGGTGCATGGGTGGATTCTTCCTCCATCAAGACTCCCCGCCTATCTGTTAGCTTGTCAATTCTAGCATCTTGATTTTGCATGCACTTGGTCAAGCCAGCGATTGCTTCCGTCAAGTTTGCCAACTGCTCTTCCACAGATGAAGTGTTTGTCACCATGGCTTACATGATTGTTGTAGATGATGGGGAGTAGCATGGATTGTCACACAGATTGATTCTCAAATTTCTCATGCTATGCGGTGTAAGTGGGGAGGATCCATCACTTGAAGCATCATCATCTTCATTCACAGCAGAGTTCTTGGATCCGGAGAGGTCAAGCAGAGCAAGAGTTTTCTTGATCTTTTCAGCAACATCGCTTACTCCTTCGGTGCATTTGTGGAAGATCTTGCTCCTTTTGAGGATGAAGATCCGAAAACAGGAGTTGATGCGGACAACACTTGGAGTGCTTGTTGTCCAAAAGAGCTTGCTTTGCTCCTCGTAACTGGTCCAAAGCTTCCAAAGGTAACATCGAGGATGCTTTCCACATCAGCATAGAACCTGGAGTTAGCAGCCTTGGTGGATGTTGATCTGGAGTTGATTTTCTTTGAAGCCATTTTGACGTTCTTGGACTTTGGTGATTGAAAAGTTGAGATGAGAGGTAGTGATTGTCCCACTGTGTGTGCCAGAATTTATAAACAATAAATTGTGTCAAGAAAATAATCAAGACCGAAAAATATGGCAACAATCGTAGTATTTGATTTTAAAAAATTGAGTCTACAATCTCTATGAATCCTCTGATTCTTCTTTTCAATAGTAAATAAATTCAAGGGCCCTTGAGCTTGATCTTGAATCTATATTTGTTGCCACGGACGATGATCTTGGATTCAACTAGCACGTACTTTGATTTGAACTCGTACTCCTTGAACTTGATTTGTTCTTCGTTCTTTAGCTTGAACTTAATTTCTTGAACTTGTAGAGATATTTGCGGTGTTTGATCAACAAGATTTCTCTTGCTTCTTGTTATAACTTCTGGTGTGTTTTCTGGGTTATGAAGACCCCTATTTATAGTTGTGGGAGAGAAGAGTTATGATAAGAACAAACTCTTTCCGACCAATCAAATTGAAGTGTGACAAGGCCGCACTGATTGGCCAGAACATGTCACTTGCACATATGGAGCGGTTTCACTGGCTTTTTAATTTGTCTTGGCATGCCTCGTCATTTTGACACGTGGCATGATCCTATTGGCTCTTCCGTTTGACCTGGCGTGCCACGTCATTTGACACGTGGCACCAAATTGGGCCTCTAGAAGATGGCATCTTGGACTCAATGAAGTGGGCTCATCATGTTAGCTCAATTAAATGGGCTAGCCCAATGGATTAAGACTTATTTATTTAATCCATATATATTGAATTTATTTAATTGATCCAATTATATTAGCCCAAAACATTTATTCGGACCAAAATATATTTAATTTAAGATTAAATCCAAATTTCTTATGGATTGAAATCTAATAAAATTTTAACTGCCCACAGATGTAACATAAATTATCATCAATAGCTACTCCTAGAAATATATTTATTTTCATTTATAAAAAAATTATATAAGGCATTATTATTTTCTCTATTTCAGATACTGGATTTAAGTTATACTGATGAAAACTTCAGAATTATGTTAATATTTTTATTTTAGATTATAGTAATAGTTTGATTATAAATTATGTTTATATTTACTTGATGGAATGAAACCCGTCTATTCTACATATTTCTTTCTTAGCGTTCTCAGTAAATGTCTCCATTTATTTAAAAATTAGGGAGATTGACACAGTTACCCACAAAAACAAAACTATTTACCCTTGTCTATCTAATTATTTTTCTACTCATAAACTAATTACATTTCCTACCCATAGTAGTTTTTGTGGGGGATTTTTTTTTATTCTCCAATTCTTTTTTATTTCTATGCTTCTTCTTTTTCTTTTTTTTTTTCTTTTCTCCTTTTCCTTTTTCTCGTTTTCTTCTTATTTTGTTGCTTTTTTTCCTTTTCTAATTTCATTTAACTTCTTTTTTTTATATTCTTTTTCTCTTCATAATCTAATTTCAGTTACCGTTTTTATTATTTTTTATTATTCTTTTTTATACAATAAGAAAAAATAATTGATAGTAAATATTTGTTCACCTTTTTTTTAATATAACTAGTACAATATACCTTTTTTTTAATTTTCTTTCTCATTTTTTAAATTCAATTATTAAACTGAAATACTATCAGTTGTCACTTGATCTAATTCACTGAATATCACATTGACTGCTGCTGAGCACCATAAATCACATAATCAGATTCTAAGAATCAACAAGTGATTGCCATGCAAACCTTGATCTCCTTCCCTATAAATATCAGTACACACTCTACCATTAGCAGTAATATAACCAGTTATATAGCAAGAAAACATAATCTACGGCAACCAAATCTCCATATATACTAGTTAGAGTAAAAATGATAATAAAATATTAAAAAATGCAACAAAAGTATAAGTAGCAAAAAAGACTTCTAGTACCATGTGATACCAATACGGTGTATATGTATACCAATAGAGCATATGATTTCTCTAGAATATTGCTACAACTATCTGCGACTATACTACTGTACCAAAACATTAAAGGACGCAATAAAAGTATGAGAAAATTACATGCTCGTATTGCAAGCTAAATATTCGCAAAACAACTTGCTCATTTCGTATACTAAGAGGGTATGTAGTTGTATGGGTCGTTCCAACAATTGCCTATAACTATAAAAACTATTACATAATACACATAATTTATGTCCATCGGCACACAAAAATTCCAGTATTGCAACTCATGTTCATATAAATAATTTTATAATAGAATTCACTTAAAATGCAGCTAAAACAACCAAAATAATGTTCAAACTACCATATTACCAATATGGCATATAACTATACCAACATGGTATACAGTTTTACTAGTTAATTCCCGGCAACTATATGACTATACTGCTATTACATAACACACATGCATAAAGAGAAAAATAAAAAAAATAGTGTACCACATATTAATATAATAAGGTATTTCAAGATATTGTACTATATTTCTATTATTAAAAGAAAATCAAATATTGTACCAATTAAATGCAGCTAATACAACCAAAAAATAATTCAACTAGCATATGATACCAATATAGTATATAGCTATACTAATAGGGTATATAGTTGGAATGAATTGTATACTAACATGGTATATTTGTATACTATTCGGGTATACAATACAAATTCACCTTCTTCTCTGGTTCAACCATATTTCAACCCAAATTTCTAAAATCTACGACAAAATCTCCACCAAGTTGACTAAAACTTTAGCTACAACCTCCAATCAACTTTCCAAACAAACCCATACAAGATCGGATCAAAACAATTAAAAACTCAAACAAACCAAGTTATGAGTTTCAAGCTTCAAGGTCCTTCAATGGTGGATTTAAATTTTTGTACAATAAATCTCCAAAAACCAGCATCAAAGGTACAATATACACATCAAAGAACAATAACTAACGAATTTCAACAGTAAAACACTATAAAAAATTAGATCTGGCATTTTGAACTCATTCATATGGAGTTTCAAAAATTGATCTGTTCTTCCTATGATCTAGTTTTTGAATTGTGCCATGTATTTTAGTGTTGAAAACTTGTTTGCAGTGCTAAAACTTCAAACAAACTCACGCCCTGTATATGTGTCGAAGGATAGATATGACACATCCTATGGCTGTGACAAACTGCAACATAGATATGGAGAGCTTGATTTCTGATCAGAATAGGAGCATAGCAACTCTTGCCATAACGACTTTGCTTAAGACCGGCAATGAATCAAGTGTTGATCGTCTCTCTTTCTATTGTGAATTAGCGGATAAATAGTTTGGGCCGCATGGGTAGGAGTAGTAAATAGTTTAGGCATGGGCATTAAAGGGTAAATAGTTTGGAATAAATAGGTATAAAGTGAGATTTTCTAAAAATTACTCCTTCAGTTTTAATTTAGATCACACACTTTCCTTATTCGTCCGTTCAAAAAAAGATGACACATTTCTATTTTCTAATTGGAGATAATTCAACTTTAAACTCTTCATTTTGTCTATTTAACCTTAATGAGAAGCTTTTATAACTACACAAATGTCAAAGCCCCACAAAACTTTTGCCCCCTTAAGCTTTTAAGACCACAAGTTTCAAAAGTTTTTTTTTTCTCAAAACACCGTTTCGAGTCAAATACCTCATCTAAATTGAAACGGAGGGAGTACTTATTTATTCTGATTAGTCTGAACTTACTCTTCTCTGCTCCTCAAGTTGTTTCCGCGGAGCGAAACAGTGGCCTCCTGGTCACATGGCAGCAACTTTACCAGTTACGCCAAGGTTCCTCTTCAATGTTTGTCATGATTGTTTATTTAAAATCGATCGTATTATATTGTTAAATTCATTTTCCGAAAAAGTGAAAAGTCCAATTTTATGAAACAACCAATTTGATGTGGTGGCATTGTTTCCTATATTTTTTTTAATTATGCCTTTACTTATTATTCCAGAATTTTACATTATCCTTTATTTTACTTTTTAACTCAAAATCTCCAACCAATTGACCTACTTTGTCTTCGTTCATCTTATCCAGAACTGGTTTGTGCCATGCTTTTCATACAAATCTATGTTCGTTTTTTGTCTCTTTCCATCGTTCTATGATTATTATTTTATTTTTTGGGCTTTTCCACTTTTAGCATCGCCCGAAAGTATTTACATTCGGTAGTCGAAAAAGTTTGTAAATTTGTATAATTTTTGTATATAACATACAGTATGCACATATATACAAAAATATATATTTTTCGGCTATTACTTTGAGAGCGACTATACAGTGTCATTTTTCCTTCTTCCTTTTTTTTTTTTTGGCTAATGATAGTTAACCTTTTTCCGGAGATTTTTGCTATTGTTTTCAAGCTACATAATTGATGGTAAATTATTAGAGAGGTTTTGTTGAATTATTTTTATGCGTAATTCTTGATAACTTAAATATTTAAAAAAATAATTGGGAGTATTTTAGTAAATTTATCCGTTATAGTACAGTACAATACAATCACACCGAACAACAAATATTTAACAACATAAACGATACAATCTATTCAAACATAATATCCATAAAGCGATACAATACGGTACAACATTACAATAAAATATAAAACGATGGAAACCAATGATCTAAATAGAGTGTTACTTCGTAAATTGTAACCTTTAATTATAAACGCTTGAGCGCTCAAAAATTATAACATTAAAATAAGAAAATATCCAAAGAGAAAGAAAGTTTACGTGTATCCTATTCTGCCTTGACTCGGCTTGTACAATGTTGAAATATTGTCACACCACAATGTCAATTACATTAAAGAGGTTAAGCATTACAGCCAAACGGTATTCCAACCACCAGTAAAAAAAACTTCCTATACTTTCGCATCCAAAACTTCTATCTTCTGGAAGTGGAGGTTCTGTCGAAACTCTCAATAGAAAATTATCCGGCACTAACTGTTCTTGGTAATTATACAACAAAAACCCCACCAGCCATCACACACTATATCCCGCTCCACCTAACAGTAAGAACAACTTATAATAACAAATATTTGATTAAAAAAATAACTGATAAACATCGGTGTGTGCTATGCATCGAAGTTTTCTATCATGCATCATCTCGCTGACTAGGAGGAGGAGGAGCAAGCCATCCCCACACTCCACCAGACCTCTGCCTTTGTTTTGCGCTCAAGGCTTGCTCAGAAGCAGCCTTTTGTCGTCTCAGGAGCTCAAGTTCTTTTTGTAATGTTTCCATTCCTTGTAGCTTTTGTCTTAGCTCCGCAACATCAACCTGTCAAACGAGGTTATAATTAATGTACTACCTCCACTTCAGTAAATTAAGATAAATCAGGCCTCTGCCTTGAAAACTTTGCTCTTCTCAGTGCATTGTAGCTATTGTTTGATAATAGTGAGTACTGTCTGAGTTCAACTTTTAAAAGTTATTTGTATGTGTATGTTTGCAAGTGCATATGTGGCAGAGATAAGTAAGAAGGGTATATTGGAACCCGCAACTTCTGCCGTGTCTCAGCTCCTGATCTGCCCAATATATTGTAGAGAGTGCTATTACATGTCTCTCATCGTCACTCATTTTTGCCAACATGTCATGCAAATAATGAACCACAAACAGAAACTAAATGTGCAAATATGCTGACGGACATAATGACAACATAAACCAAAATACCTGGTCATTCTGATAAAATCTGCTGTTATTTGATGGGCTGGGAAACAGTCCAAAAAAATAACTAACACATGCATGATTAATCCTTTTTTGTTTTGGTTGAGAAAACACACATACATGTTTAATCAACGAAAGAAGCTGGGTTTAAATAGAAATGAGAGACGGGGTGAAGTCTAGAACTGAAACTAAAACCACCATGATGTTACCAATAAAAGCATGTGAATCATTAAAGTCAAAATGTTAACCACAAGTGGCAGGTACCATCCTCAATCCTAATTGGTTGCAGGTTCAAAGCATTTCCCCTTTCCACCAACTCCTCCAACCAGAAAATGGTTGTCAAAGGAAAGAAAAGGAAAAAAAAGAAGCAAAAAATAGTGTCATACCTCAAGTTTGAAACAACTAGACTGTTCAGCGGCAAGTTGACCTCGTACAGCTTGGAGTTCCTGCATATGCAATAGAGAAATACAAAGTTAGATGTGACGCACAGCTGTCAGAGACCTGGATCTTGCCTGGTGACAGCCTTATCTTTTGGAAATTACTTAAAGATCTCAAATACATATGTGCAAAATTCCAAAAGATATTTCTTTTTCTCTTACTACATATTTTCACGTTATCTAAACTTGCACTTAGGTGAGCATGAGCACCAAGACCAAAAATGCTGGAAAAGTAGCTCAGATCTTGTTTCAAAATAAAATTGAAAATTAGTTTATGTAGATAAATGAGTGCAGTAAAGAATAGGAAAGACCCATATGGAATATGATAGTATGCCAGCAGAGAGCATTTGAACATCAAAGTATCCAAACAATAAAATCTCTTTGAAGAGAATAATAACATTAACAGCATCCAAAGGGAGCAACAAATGACAAAGTGGCCACTTAACCACAAAGCATTATCAAATCCGAAAGATACCAAAAGCATTTTAGCTATTTACTGGAGATGGAAGATAAAACAGACCAGTAGTTTAAACAAAACAATGAAACACAGAACATAGGCTACAGTTAAACTCAAATTTTAAAAAGAAGCAAAATGGGAAGGGGAAAAAAGCACTTTGCTTTCACTTATAGTATGCCTATCAATTTAAGAGTTACCTTGTAAAGGTCACTGTTGTGAGCCTCGGCATCTGTCAAGTCTTGCTTCAGCTGGAGTGTTTGCAACTTCTCTTTGCTGAGAGATGACTCTAATTCTTCCTTCTCAGCTTTGAGAGCTGCTAAAAGACATTCACTAGTTTCTTCAACTTTATTCACCTGCATGATGAAGCCATGAGATGATGTCCCAAGGGAACGACAAGGAAAAAGACAAACAGAAGGATACCAGAAGAAGTACGGTGAAAGAGAACAAGTCATGACTCACGGCACTGCAAAAAAGAACTCGCATAGAAATATGACAATATTGTGGTTTGTCAGTTTAAATCATGTTCAAGTGACGGCAAATTATTCAACCCTTCAACAGCATAAAGCAATACGAAAGCAGGCTGAAGCTTGTGGAGACAACAGCGATCAAAGTTTTGCACTGGCGTTCTGGCTTACCTGGCTTTTACATTTAATGAACAACAAATCTTGCATTCTTACAAATACCTCAGTTAACGCCACACATCTACATTTTGTGTTACTCAAGTAGTAGTATATACATTTAGTGACAGTGACCTGCTATTTGAGATATCAGAAACGAAATATTTTATTTTGTGCCTCACACAACTGACACTAGTTGTGTGAGGCCTCTTTTTTGTCTCACAATTTTGTGGACCCAAAAGTGTAAGATATGGGTCCACGAATCTTTGAGATAAAAAGAGGCCTCACACAGCTAGTGTCAGTTGTGTGGAGGCACAAAATAAAACTTCTCTAGCAGAAACCAATTGCTCTACTCAACTCAAACTTTAGACATTTAGGTCTATTAGCAGACATTTAGCCAAATTTGAATTTTAGAACTGCCTCTGATGGTATAAGACGTTAGCGTGATTGAAGAGCTAGAGAGAAAAGAAGAGGGAAGTACCCCTAATCATTTCTGGAAAGCTAGGACAAGTTGGAAGATTGAAGGAAGGCCAAGAAGAAAATGGCATATTCTTACATCATAGATCCTCTGTTTCACTTAAAATCTATAACTGGAGGGTTGAGTTACACAAAGAAGGATTTTTTTTTTTTGATAACCGTGGTTGGTGTATGGGCCAGCTAGCGCGCACCTCGACTAATTATACGGGATACCTGCTACCTCCCACCAGCAACCGGTACCAGTTAACTCTGTCCACCAAGGCTTGGATGGTGAGTTACACACGTCCGGAAAGGGACATATTTCAAACTACTGGATTCTAACGTTTTATTTTTTTTTTTCCTTTTGGGATGCAAGAAAAGATATTTGAAATTTTCAACATCAACAAAAAGTGAGAAAATAGGAAAAATTACAATAGGAGGACCAGACATGTTTTACAGAAGCACTAATATGGCCCGCAAATGTAATTGCTAATTGAATATAGTATATGAAATGCCAAACCTTCAAGCATGTTTGTTATTTGGTTTAAATTTGCTTAGGTGATATTAACACATATACCTACACAGGTATAATTACAAACTAAGTTTGATGCTTGTTCCGTGTGACAGACTCAGGGACTCATCCTTGTCTCTATGCCATGTATGTGCCATCTGAAATGTGTGCGCTAAAGTTGTACTCACAGTATTCTAATCAGTTTAAAGTGGTTAAAATTGAATATGTTTAATCTTTCAAGGACTATAAATTAAAGTTAATTATATAAAAAAGACTAAATTCTTTTCATTGGGATTGACTATGTTTAATCTGCACTTAAATGACTCCGCCAGTATGAACATCCATGAATACTCTTGTTGGATGTAAAGATATATGAACAAGGAATTAATAAATCAAACTCACCATGTGCAATTAATGATGTGGATTCAATCCACCCAATAAATGCACCTCACAATAGTTAAGGAGGAGCCATAATAATAAATCTGTAACACACAATCATTTATTGCTTTCACTATTTTTAGTTTTTATACAAGATACGTTACACCTATACATAGGTGGTGTTTCGTAACAAGCAATCATCAATTTCAATGAATTCAAAGATCCTTTGTTGTCTTGTTTGAACAACATTTTTATTCTCACGAGCTTTTTATCTCTTTCTTAGTCTATTATCAACTACTCGAAATATACAAGGAATTTTAGAAACAAGACATACCTAGTTGGTTGAGGCATATTCTCACAGAGAAGAGAACAAAACGTGAACTTCAAATGCAGCTTTATAGATGTACCTATTTGTTTTGTTTTTTTTCCGAGTAGATAGATTAACATACTAGTTATCTTAAAGAAAGCTGATAGCACAATTAAACTGAGATCTCAGTGTACAAGAAAAACTAGCAAAATTCACATCATATCACCAATCATAAATGCAAGATAATGAATTTTAAAGCATCTGAATACCGTTGGCTCGGACTCAATGTTGTCCATCACAATTTCCGTTATTTTGCCGTCTTGGCCCATTCCATACTCTGATTCCATATCTCTTGTGGCATTAGTCGCATTATGCACTGCTGAAACACTATCTGCAGGAGTCTCAATCACTTTGGATTGCAAGGTTGACTTGTGGCTTGGTTTTAGTACGCTGACCTTAAAACAGTGATGAAAGACACCATAGAGAAATTTAATTAGGAGAAGCATAGCAAGGATAAAGAAACCAACCAACAATTCACTTGCCCCAGTGGAAGGGCTGACCAAACTAGCAAAGAGAATAAATATGATTTAGCTGTGCTGGAATTACCTCATTATTATATCGCCCATTGTATCCTCCAAAAGAAACTACAATATCTTCACCATTATATGAACATAAGACCAAGCTCAAGCCCTGTAGGACAAGAAATTGTCTTAAGTTAGAAGCTAAAACACTTTGATATTTAGAGAAAAAGATAAAATAGCAATCTCTTAAGCATAATTTGATATTCGGAGAAAGAAGAACGCAAAATAGCAATCTCTAAGAATACTTAAGAACCCGACGTACTATTATCTATTTGAAAAATAATTTCATGCAAACACAGGTTCATCAAACACATTTAGGTCCCAGATGATCAGTGGCCCGGGCAATAAGGAACAATACAATAGTCGTGGCACAGTAGAAAATGAAGAGTTCCCAAAATTTTCAACATCATTTCATTGTTGTTTACATTTTAAATGAGGAACAATAAGTCACAGTGTTATAAATAGCGCTCCCCTCAGCGCTAATAGCGTGAGGCGAGGAGACGCGAGCAACCTGCGCTTTTTTGGCTCTGTTGCGTTGCGATTGTAAAAGGCGAGCGCCTCTGCCTGTGTAGCGAGAGGCGAGCTGTGGCGTCACTTTTTTAAAAAAAAGAAAGAAAAAGGCACAAAGACCAGCGACTTAAAACATTAGGGCTTGCAGCGATTTCACTTTCTTTCTTCTTCAACCTTCAAACAACAGAGCAGCCATAGTAGACAATTTCGACCTGAAAGCTTCAAGTTTCTGCCATCCTCTTCTTCATCCAAGTCGACCCATCCCAGGTATGCTTCTCTTCTTCTTCGATTTCCTTTCTCCTTTCACCTTTCTCCTTTCTTTCTTTCTTTCTTTCTTTCTTTCTTTCTTTCTTCCTTTTCCTTCTTCTCTTCTTCTTTCTATTTTTTTGCTCTATTTTTTGTCGAGCAACAGTGCAGAACAGAGAGGCAGTTGCTCTGTTTTTTTTTTTCGTTTTTCTTGTTCTTCTGATCTTCTCTTCTTCTTTCTATATTTTTTGCTCTGTTTTTTGTCGAGCAACAGTGCAGCAAAAAACAGAACAGAGTCTGTGTATGCTCTTTTTTTTTTTCATTTTTCTTCTTCTTCTGATCTTCTCTTCTTTATTTTTCTTTTATTGCTCTGTTTTTGATTGAGCAGCAGTACTACACACTGTTTTTGCTATTGTTTTTGCTCTGGTTTTTCAATTCTTTCACTGTTGGGCTTGGGCAGAGGCAGAGGCAGAGAACTTCAAAACTTCAAACCTGAAATTTCCTCCTTTTTCAGTTATAGAGTAGAATTAATTGCATATTGTGATATTGACTTGATAATTTTTTTTCTACAGAACAGCATTGAAATGGCGCCATCCAATAGTAATAAAAGAAATGATATAGCTTGGAATTATGCTATACAAGGCTCATCAAGATCCGCAATTAAATGTGTGTTTTGTGAAAAACATATCATGGTGGAATAATTCGTCACACGCAACATTTGATAGGTGGATTTAAAAATGTAGTACAATGTCCTCTTTGTCCGCCCGAGGTTAGGGAGGAAGCAAAAGCATTTGTTGAGAAGAAAAATGTGACAAGAACTCAAATGAATTATGAAGCATCGGTGAATCTAATTTGATGAAGATGATGAAAAAACCAAACTCAAAAGATATCTTCAAATAGTTCTAGTGGGTCATCCACGGCGCGTACTGTGACAAAAGGTCCTCTCAATCTTTATTTCTCGGTAAAACAACAAGAAAAGGGAAAAGATTATTCTGGTTCAGGTTTAGAAGCCAAGAAGATTTTGAGGGATCGCTCCGTAAGTGCCTTTGCAGCATGGATGTACGATGCAGAGCTTCCTTTCAATTGTGTTAACTACAAAACTTTTGATAAATTCATTGAGGCCGTAGGACAATATGGCCCAGGAATGAAGCCTCCTAGCTATCATGAAGTTAGAGTAACTCATCTTAGAAAACAGGTGAAGAAGATAGACAAAATTATTGAGGAGCATAGATTGGAATGGAACAAGTTTGGATGTTCCATTACGATGCATAGACAGCACGGAATGAAAAAATGATCATAAATGTGTTGGTGAACTCTCCAAGAGGGAATGTTTTTCTTGAATCAAACGATGCTAGCAACTCTTCTACCGATGGAAGCAAAATGTACAGCTTGTTTAGAAAGACTATTGATAAAATTGGAAAGGAAAATGTTGTACAAGTTGTTACCGATAATGCTAGTGAGAATGTTAGTGCGGGTAAGATGATGGAAGCTATGTATCCACACATTTATTGGACTCCATGTACTGCCCATTGTATCAATTTGATGTTTGGTGACATATTCAAGGAAAACCCATATGCTTCAGGTAACTTTAATATAGTTATCTTCAAAGCTTTAACTTAATTTATACTTATGTCCTATTAAGTACTAACTATAAAATTGTTATTGTTACTTTTACAGTTTCCACTAAGGCCGTCAAGATATATTCTTACATCAGTCAGAGGCCGTCGTTGTTGAATTTGATGAGGAAATTCACAAATAAAATAAATTTGGTGAGACCGGCCAAGACTAGATTTGCAACGGCTTTTTTGACTTTGCATAGTTTTTACTTTTACTTGCAAAAGAAAAAGTTGAGAAAGCTAGTTCTTCAAATGAATGGAAAGATAATAGATATGCAAAGGAAGCTGCGGGGAGAAAAACTACCAAAGTTCTTATTTCTCCATCATTCTAGAATGACGTCGTTCGGGCTCTTAAAGTTGGTGGTCCTTTGATTAGGGTGCTTCATATGGTGGATGGGGAGAGAAAACCACCAATGGACTATCTTTATGAAGCTACGGGTAGATCCAAAAAGACTATTGAAGCGTCATTTGAGGGAGATGTTAGGAAATATGAGAAAGTTTTTGAGATTATTGATAGCAGGTGGTCGAATCAACTCCATCGACCTTTGCATGCAGCAAGCCATATTCTGAACCCGTGATTATTTACAAGAATACTAGAGATGACACTTTGGATTCAGAGGTGTGGGTTGGATACCATCAATGTCTTGAGAAGTTGGTCCCCGATTCAGCGATGGTAGATCAAATAGGGGAGGAGTTTGGTAGGTACTCACAAGCAGATGACTATTTGGTTTACAAGCGGCCATTAGAGCCAGAGACATAAGGTCGCCAGGTAACTAAGTTTAATATAGATATCCTTATAGCTTTAATTTAATTCATTTGTTTTATACTTATTAACTTATAAATATTTTGCTATAGTTGAATGGTGGATGCAATTTGGACATCAAACTCCAAACTTGCAAAAGTTTGCCATCAAAGTTCTAAGCCTAACTTGTAGTGCATCTAGATGCGAGAAAAATTGGAGCGTATTTGAGCATGTAAGAAGCAGATTTGTATCCTCTCGCCTCAGTGAAGCAGGCCCTCGTCGCTATTTGTCGCCGCACCGCGCTATCCAAAACACTGATAAGTCAAAACTTTTGACAACTAAAACAATTGCAGTATCAAAATTCAAATCATCTCTAACTTAGGCTTAACCTGAGATGGTAACATATTCATATCTGTCTGCATCACAATTTAGTGGTAACTAAAGATATTGCGACCGCACGGACAAACTAGAATTTGTCAAGTTATTTCCACAGAAGTTTAATCAGGGATGAGCGTGATAAGAACTTGAATAGCTCAAGGGTACTGATGGATGTTCTTCATTTTCGTTTGCTGTATTATGCACATTGATGACATATCACAGATTCTGTAGAGTGTCGAGCACACCTCAGGAATTCAATCGTAGGACCACATTGGACGGCCAGAATAATGGGATATGGAAACAACAGAAGCAGCATGTGGCATTAGTTCAGACAGCTCAAATTTGAGTCATCCAACTAAAAATTATCTTTTAGAGGAAAACAGAACAAGCAAAAGCTTTGTATCCAGTCCAGATACTTGAAGGGGAAAAAAAGGAAACAAAAACTGGTAGGTTGCTTGAAAAAAGAAGATGCCGCCCGGAACAGGAATACCTCAGTGGCAAGAGGAACATGTCCTTGAACAGTTGTTACAACTGACCAAGCCAAAGTAGACATGTTGAGCACAACAGTTTCAGAGACCCCTGCAACAATTGTAAGATAATAAGAACAGCATAAAGTTGTAAGAGAGACTGAAACAATTAAAAAAAAAAAAACTAAAAAAGCATAAACACAAGAACGATGGCAATGGTCCACAACTAAAATCATATTGAAGCAAATATAAGTGATCCACAGATATCATAATTTTTTGTCCAACTCCGGATTACTGCTTTCACTTTCTACAAAAATTATAATCTGCAGTGCGCTCCCCCCTAGATTAGAAACAGAGTTACCGCAGATTTCTACTGTACTTTTGCACCGGCTATTCAGATGATTCTTCATAGAAAACCAATCATGCCAAGCACAACAAGCTTATGCATAAACCAAGAGACAACCCACAAGTCCCTTGAACCTGATTAACTCTCAGGGGTCATTTGGTAGGGTGTATATGAATAGTACTGAATAGGGTGTATTAGTAATGCTGAGATTAGTAATGCTAGGATTAGTTATACTAGGATTAATTATGCAGGGATTATTTCTTATCGACTGTTTGGTTTGGTGTTAAAACATACATTGCATAATTTTATTAAAAAGTTGTTCGTATACAAAAAATACCCTCCACATTCTTTAGCTTTGTATGTGAAAAAGGTTTTGAAAGGGCAGTTATATCTTTATACATGCTTATCCACGTACCAAAAACCATGGTATTGCTAATGCCATGGATTGCTATGTATAAGAATAGTACTCAATATACATGATTATATTCCCTAATACATCCTGCCAAACGACCCCTCATAGTATTACAATGCTCTAGTTCTGTAGTAGATTAGAAACAGTTGACCCCATATTTCTTCTGTACTTTCACTCATTCATCTGCACCGGCTATTCAGATGATGCATCACAGAAAACAATCATGCTAAGCACAACCTGCTTATGCAAAAACCAAGAGACAAACCCACAAGTTCCTAACCTGTTAACTCTCGTGGTATTAAAATGCTCTAGTTCACACATCAAGAATTTGTACATGCAACTCAAAACCTTAAGGCAACGGATAGAATTAAAAGAGACATTTGCAAATCAATTTGGAAAACCCTTACAAAGCTGATATGGGAAGCTATCATGTCAAAATCATCTCGCACATGTAACTCAGTTCTAGGGTTTATATACTAGTTGATTGTTTTTTGCTCTGCTTTGGCTTTTTAAAAGGCTTAGTATGCTATAGAGTCGGCTAGAGTAGAGAGAGTAAGCACAACAAACTCAAGAGTGGACAGGTAAGCTCAACAAGCTAAAGTGTGGGCTGGAACAAAGAAAATGGACTCAGAATGCTGAGATACGAACCTAGAAAAAGTTAGGCTTGATGAGTTGAGTTAAGATAGTGAAGCCCGGAGAGATAGGAATAAGCGAAGACAATATACAATTGAACCAGAAATAGAGATAAACAGTTGTAAGCACCAAATTAACAATGAGCACAGATGACCGAGATTTGGCTGATATGACATATTAAATGATGTAAGCTGCCTTATCTGAAAGATTAACCCAAGCTTAAACACTTAGAAAAATGACACATTTATTTATTTATATATTTATCTATTATAGGTTTGCAAGACGTCCTTACACAAGGGCTGACTCTCTCTTTCTTGGATCAAATACCTATAAATATCTTGTCGGACTAGTGGAGGTAAGACTCATCCCTATAACCCTCACAAGTTTTTAGGTGAAGTGGTTCACACCATTGAATATAGTATCAGAGTTCCTGGGTCAAGTCTCATTAAACCCATCAACAATTGAGGCAATTCACACAATTCAAAATGTGAAAGAACACGAGCTTACAACACAGCAATGTATCATCGTAAACCCACAACCAATATGTAAAATGTTGTAGATCTCTAACATATCTTCTACAGGACATTTTCTAACTTGAGAACTACTCAAAAGAGGTTGTACATAACTTTTCCTTTTTGGGGAAAGATGTGGATAACAAGTTGAGAGATAAATAAACACTATTTTACCATGAAAAGTTAACCAACCATTCGAACTACCAAAAGGCCTTTCCCAATAATTCAGGGGCACACAGGGACACTTTTCATGCACCAAAAACATCGACTCCAAGATTCTAGGAAGTAACAAGATGATACCGTCAACCCTCTCTATAACAGCCTCGTTTGTTACGATATTTTTTGGCTTTTATAGTGAACGGATACTATACGCATTAGACATTTAAATAATTTTTTGGTTGTTATAATTAAAATTATTCAAAAATCAATTATTTTTCCTTTTTTAATGTTACATATAAAAGATAAGAAAATTTTTCAAATTTAAATCTCAAAAGATATGCATATTTCACTAGTTAAATATTGAAGAAAGCAAATACATTATTAATAAATTCATAACTAAACCTATACATATTTAAACACTAAGGCAAACATTTTAAAGCTACTTAGAAAAATAAATTCTTTCAAGATTGATGGAAGAACTTTGTAAATGTAGCTTGTTTCGTAGATTTCATTCTCTTACTAATATAACCTTGAATTGGCGAAGGTTCGTGTCCAAATTTTCAGCAAAAAGGTATCCAATAGCTTTCCCTTGAAGACAATCTAAGAGCTTAACAGTTAAATTTTCTATCTAAACATTTTTTGGAATTTGTCCCAATAGAAAAGATATCATGTGTAAATCTTCAAATCTTACATATTATGCAAGATAGAAACCTGTTTAATGGAATAGATTGTGTGCATATTTTTAGAATTATTAGTAATCTTAAAGATTCTATATGGTTGTTATAGAGGGGTAATATTTTTTTAGCGTTCTGCTATAAATATGGCTATTGCTGTTATAGGTAAAAAGTTGTTATAGAGAGGTAAAATATAAGTTAAAAAATTGGTTCGGAGAAAAATTTGGTTTTATAGTGAATGGCTGTTATATCGGGATGCTATTATAGAGATGTCTGACTGTATAAAACTAATCCCACTAGCCAAAAAAGAATTTACTCCCTCTTTCATTTTGTATGATGGTATTGCACGAAGTTTAAGTAAGAAATAAAAACTTTTGACACATACCAAAAGTACCCGTAGAACTTGTGGTCTTACACACATGAGATTGCTATGACTATAAGAGCGTGTCATTAAGGGTAAAAATAAAAAGTTGAAGAGTTTCCACGTACAAAAATGTGTCATTCTTTTCGGAATCAACCAAAAGGAAAGAGTATCGGATCAAATGGAATAGAGGGAATAATTGAAAGCTACTTCCTCTGTCCCAATTTAATTATCATACTTTCTTTTTTAGTCTGTCACAGAAAGAATGTCATACTTATTTTAAAGTAATTTAACTTAAATTTCTCATTTTACCCATAATGAAATGATCTATAGCCACACAAGTATCTAACTTGTTTTAGACCACAAGTTTCAAAAGTCTTTTTTTTTCTTAAATCCCGTCTCAGTCAAACACTGCTACATACATTAAGACAGAAGGAGTACTATCTTGCATGATCTGTTATGGACTAGAAATTCTTCCAGCTCAGACAACGAGATAGTCATCATATCTTATTCAAATTCCATATATTTAAAATTGTAGATTCTGCCAAGAACCCTCGATGAAGGAAAAAGGCACTAAAAATCCTAGCATAAACAACAGTTGGAACTATTATGAACACCATAGCTATTCTTAAAGTATAAAGCATACCGCTCTTGTTGTTGCCTCCCCCAACAATAAACCAATTCTCTCCAACAGCTACACCAGCATGGCCGGCACGTGGACTTGGTATTTCACCCTGTTGAGTAGGCCTTGACCACTCCATCTGTAAAAGTTAAATTAAATAACAGTTACCAATAACAAATAATATTCTAATTTGAGCAGTTCTCTATCTTTTGGAACCAAAATTATTATCTCACAGTTTGCAGGTCAAGAACATGCAGATCATTGAAGCAAGCAGTGTGTGAGCCCCCACCAAAAACTAGAAGGTAGCGCTCTGCATGTATAGTGGCAGCATGATCTGACCTTGGAGAAGGCGGCATTCCCCTAAGAAAATAATAAGGTCAAGGAAAGTGGATATTACCAACTTATAAGAGTAAAACTGCTTAAGCATAAGCATCAGTAAAGGCATATACCAAATAATCACGGTTTTTTAACGAAAGATAAAAAGATACATGGGCAAAATCTTTGTAAACGTTCACACTATTAGCATCAGTAGATTTTTGAAAATTTATACAGGCAATAAGACATGCAAGCTAACTAGATGAGGATTTCTTTTGCCAAAAAAGAGAAAACTCATAGACAGATGGTAACTGACTTCTATGTCCTTCAAAAAGACAAGCAAGAAAATCTGAAGAGAAAATAGCGTGCTTAAAGACTTCTGGAAGCATCTTACAGCGTGTCCACTTCATCCCAGGCCATGGTTTCTAAGTTTAGAATGTGTAGATCATTCAGGAGCGATCGATCTGCATCTTGTCCACCAAATAATACTAAGCTTGTTCCTACAAGGGTTACTGAATGTCCTCCACGGGAAACCTGCAGAAGTTAATCAACTCATCAAACAAGAATAATTAGTTTGTTTGTTTCATTCGTTTAGACTAATGGCCTGTTAGGCCAAGGTTCTAAAATCAACTCTATTCTGAAAAGTGTTTTTTTCTAAAAGTGCTCAGAAAAGTACTTTTCGTGAAAAGTTGTTTGTGTTTGGCTAATCAATTTAAAAAGTACTTTTGAGTAGCAATTAGTGTTTGGCCAAGCTTTTAGAAACTACTTCTAAGTGTATTTTTCTCAAAAGCGCTTTTCAAAAAAGTGCTTTTGGGGAGAAGCTGCTCTTTTCTGCTTCTCAAAAACTACTTCTGCTTCTACTCAAAAGCACTGTTTTTCTTCCTAGAAGCTTGGCCAAAGAACTCGCTTTGAAAAAAAAAAGTGCTTTTGACCTTGGAGAAGTTTGGCTAAACAGGCTATAAGACACAAAACAGATAGATAGAAAGGATACAACAGTTAAGTCAGTAAACATCCAACCCCAGAAATCATCAAATCAGAAGCAGGGACGCCAAGAATATTTGAAGCCACTAAAAAGGTAAAACAGCATTATGGGATAACAAATATACCGGTGTCTTTCCATATGTCTTCAAGGTCGACCAAGTATGCAGTTGCAGATCAAACACCATCACTGGCAAACGAATGGCACATAGCATTAAGCAACAAAAAAATCAAGTAAATAAGGTTCTATGTAATGACTCGAATCCATTTTGTTATGAAGATACTCTTTAAGTTAGGTGACCAAAACAGGTCGGTAGTTTGTCTCACTTAGGCAAAGCCATTAGTGCAGACACAAATGTGCCTCATTACCCATGAGCTCTTTCTGGAAGAGAATGACACTAAACAATAATGTCTCACTTTATTGTACTGTCTGAATTCCTTCTTCCTTTTTGTCATAATTTGTAGTTTTTTCAATTCCTTTGTTCGTACAATTATTATTTTCTTAAGTGTATATTTTCCTTAATTGGTGTGAATTTTTAGTTATCATTCTTGAATTCCTTCCATATGTGGGTTTGCTACCTACTACACGAAGGTAGCACATTAACATTGTACCTTTTTATCCACGAAAATGCCCCTTACCACCTAATTAAAATTAGAAACTTTTAACTTTTAAGGACTTTTCAATCTTTTACCTGAATTCCCAAATTTCCCATCTTCCATCGGCTCTCGTTTTCCGTAGAAAATTCGTGCCTGAAGTACTCTTCGTTCTCTCTATGAATCTTCTCTTCATTTCAATTTTCTCAACCTTCCATCTCCAGGCATACTTCTCAATTTCTAAAATTCAAAGTTCTTTTTAGGATCTTTTCTCTATGCCACCTTGACCAATACGAACTTAGTGTTCATCTTCAGGTTACATTCAATTTTTTGTTTTTGAAGTAATAAATTATTCCATGAACTGTTTCAAACAGAAAAGAACATAAGATATTGATGTCGCACCATGTAGATTCAAAAAGATCAGAATATGACATCGAAAATGCCTTTGGTTTCCTCTGCTATTTTGATTATTATATTGAAAACCTTGTACTTTTGATGGTTTTAAAAAAGGGAAACAGGTTCTTAACAGTATTTTCATGGATTCCATAATAGGGGTTTTAAGAAACATGTCTCGACATCAGAATTTTGGGGAGAGCCTCTAGAGCAAAACGGTGGAGGAAATGACAGATAGGTGTAGGAGAATGTAGAGATGGAAATTGGTGATTTAAATAAAAGACTGAAAAGCCCTTAAAAGTCTCTATTTTAATTAGGTGGCAAGGGGCATTTTGGTGAAAAAGTTGGTAACAAAACCATATATGTATATATATAGAGAGAGAAAAAAAAATGTTCGTTGTTTGTGTCTTTATTCGTTAAAGCTCGTGCTTTATTTTCTCTGTAGGTGTCTTTATTCGTTAAAGCTCGTGCTTTATTTTCTCTTTGTATTTAAAGCCCAATAAACAAGGTCAGAAGTTCTCTAGGTCATGGAATAGTACTTTGCAGATATTCATGGAACATAAATGAGACCAGAGCATCTTGTGATCTTCATATGTGCATGTATGTTACCCAGTCCCTTTTTAATTTATCTATTCCCTGTCGAGGTTACCCAGTCCCTTGCAATATGCATGACTGGATAATATTGGTAGTCATAGGCCCAAAGCTGGTCAAAGCATTCTAATGAGCCAAAAGTACATCAAATGGCTCAAAAGTAAACCCCAAATCTTCTAATGATTATCATGAAGCTAAGAAGAGTAATTTCATCTCTTTCTTCTTTTCTTCTGGGAAAAGAAACTTCCATTTTCAGGTGTACTGACTTGGAGTAACTACACTTGAATCATCTCTAGGCTGCTCTTATACAAAGAAAAAATTGGCATCAAATTTAAGTGACAAGAACAAACCTTGCACACTTTCAGAAGGATTTCTCATATGTCCACCAATTGATAAGAGCTTAGTTCCTTCCCATGGTACCTAGAGAGAGAGAGAGAGTGAGAGAGAGAACAGAGGATAACTAATATGAGCAAAGAGAAACCTCAATGCTAATGTGAGTTGAATCCCCATGTAAATACCAGGCAGAAGTTGGTGTAACTACCACAATAATTTGATTATTACAAAAAAACCATATATCAATACTAACCAGGGAGTGACCAGCCAAAGGAGCTACTGGTACGGGAGAAGCCTCACCCCCAGCTGCTTTAACTTCAACCCTAGACCATGTCCAACTCTTCAAGTCCAAAGCCTGCATTGACCCCCAATCCACAAAAGTTGAATGTCCAGCAACCAAAGGAGGAGAAAAACTACAATGGAAGAATACCTACTCTTTAGGATTGGGAAAAAGAAAATCTAGTGAGGCAATAACATTAAAAAGTTGAAAAGAATGAGACTAAGAATGAAAAAATCTGCAGTAATTAGTGTTAACCAGCTTCCAAGGACAAGCATGGTAAAGAATCATCAGAGTTGAAAATCTTATGATTTGTGATAAGTAAAAAAGACATCAACAACTATATATATATATATATATATATATATATATATATATATATATATATATATCAATGACAGCTTGCCTAGATAGTTTTCATACCTGGAGATCGCTAAGGTAACGCCCATTGTAGTTGCCCCCGAATATATACATCTTATCATCAATAACAGCAGCTCCATGCTGTGAAAGAAGATGGAGATTGGTTGAGAGTATGAGTAAAAGCAACAAATAAGAGATGCAAAACAAATACCTCATATCGAGCTCTCGGTCGTGGACTAGATACTGGAGGTGAAACCCATTGATCATATACACTAACTGCACCAAAACTTTCTGATACAACATCTTTATCCCGAGCATCTGACAAGTTGCCATTTTCAGTAGGAATAGTTTTTGTCTCGGGAAAAGCATTTCCGTTCTCAATAATTGGCTCAGATTTTGGATTATGCTGAACGAAAGGAGAAAATGGGGAGTTAAAGGAAAAGATAAAAGCTCAGATTAGGGAAAGAGAAAGAGAGAAAAGAATTAAAGAATCATACAAAGGAAAGGGAAACTCACATTCATATCTCCGTCAATTACAGGCTCTGAAACAAAATTTGAGGCCCTGAAATACCAACCTGGATCTTCTTCCTATTCATGTTCCATAACAAATAAAAGCTGTTTAACTTTTTCATTCATTCCACGAAAATTATCAAGATAAGCTTAGCTCTGCACAGACCTCTATTATTTTTATGAAGAGACGCATTGCCTCAGTGGAAGCCATGTTACCAAGTCCATTCCAGCTACAAAAATAGGACCACCTTTTAGAATACAAATTCAGCCCGCGATAATGCATATGGAATATTAACAGCTGTGAGTAGGATTTTTTTTGGCTGTGGCACTGGGATGTCCTGTTTTCTTTTCTTCTCTTCTTTTTCTTCTTTATATCTTTTTATTGGTGGCTCTAGGATACCTGTTTAATAATGAATTACCTTTTGGGCTAGGACTGACTATCATGATGAATCTTGATTATTTAATATTCCAATTTCATAATCCCATTAATCAATCTTTTCCCCTGCTTGTTATCTCGTCTAAATTTGAGATATAGGCAACCTGTTCAACACCAAACAGCTCAATAAATTAATTTCAATTATATTACTTATCATCAGTTTTTTTCTGTTTCAGAAGCCAATTTGCCCCATAATATGCCATTAGTTATGACCCCACAATTGTTCAACGCGAATGAGGTTGCAAACATTTTCCTATTACAATGACCAAGGTTCTTCTCACCTATGGCACCACTATTTGCCTTAAACAACTGATTGTAGTCAACCGCATGTCTTCAGGTGTTGTCAAAAGCGAAAAGCTCTAAAAAGCGCTTTACGTCTATTGGGCTTTAAGCGCAAAGCACACGTAAAAGTATTGGCTGTAGTAAGAAAAGGCGCAATGACGGTAAAAAATAAAAATATATATGTAATTCAAGAACAAATAACAAATGCATTCATAATGTTTTCCTTTACAGTTAATACACTTATTTTCTGATTATATTTGTCGTTTATTCCCGCTTGATTCACAATAAAACGCATGGGCAATGAGGCGCATGTCTTAGTTTTTTGCCTTACACTGAAGTGCAGCCTCCCTAAGCTTCTCTGGGCTCCAGGGCTTAAGCGCGCCTTAAATGAGCCTTTGACAACACTGATGTCTTCCCATCCCTGGCTGTTGCAAACTTTTATAACACTCCTTCGATTATAAACTAATGAAATTGTTAGCCTGTAGCAATGACTCTACTTAAAGCTCTGCTGCTGGAGAGCTTCTGATGTCGCAGCACAAATGAGAGAAGGGAGAACAAAGGGGGGAAATGAGAATGCGAAGAAACAGAAGTAAGAAAGAAAGAAGATTTGAGAGAGAACAAAGAGAAAGAGCAAATGAGATAAAGAAAAGCAAGGAAGAGAGGGACAGAAAGAAAGAGAAAAGAAATAGAGAATGGGGGAGAGGAGAGGCTGAGAGGGGGAAAGAAGGAGAATGGAGGAGGAAGTAGGGGCCTGTAATACCAAATGAATTAATTAACTATTTATGGAAAAACGTCTAGAATTACTTATTTATGAATAGGACTCATGTGTGTTTTTTCGAAAAAATTATAAGAGGAAAAAAGTATCTACTTTGAACTTTCTCAACATAATACACAACAGTCCTATTCATAAATAAGTAGCTCTAAACGGTTTCCTTTTAAATTTTTAATAAGTATCTCTAAGCAGTTAGTATTCTTAGAACAATTAACACTCTATTCTAACTTAAAGATAACGACTACTGCAAACTACTAGATAGACACTATCAGTTACTAATAGACAACTTTATTTTCAACTAACCAGAGTAGAAATAAATAAAATTCAATGTTATTTTAGGTGCTATCTTGTTTTTAAGCTACATCCACCTCAATTAGGCAATGGAATGTATGTCTAAACTAATTTTATGCAGACATAAGAGAATTTAGCACAAATATGTTTATCATGTAATGAAAAAGGTAAAAGAAAAATTTCCTCGAATAAAGTAGATGATGAAAATCAAGATTAGATAATATCCGAATGATAGAGCTCATTAAAAGAAACCTTGTCCATTTGCTTTGTTCTACTGGACTCCAACTTCTAGGCTTCGGAATCTTACAAGGTCCTACAATTGCCTGCACTAATTAGACACATTAGACACAACAAGAATATCAATAGTCATACTATGTGCCAGATCCTTTGGAATTCAGCAAACAATTATAGACTACATAAACAAGAGAAAGAAAAATCATTTCTTTTTATAAGGTAAATAATTTTATTAACATTGGGAGAGAAAGACTCTCGTATACAAGAGGTATACCAAAAAGTAGAGAAATTACAAAAGAACATGATTCTTATGGAACTACGCCCAGTCATCTATATAGATAGGAATCTAATAGGTGCACCAAAAAACAATCAAAGACAAAGGCTATTTCTTCAATGTACAAAATCACATTCAATCTCCTCAAACACTCTCCTATTTCTCTCCTTGCATACGACCCACATAAGAGCTAGCAAAGTAACCTCCCAAGCCCTTTGTCTTCTTCTCCTTCGTCTACCGGTCCAGCTATGCAACACATATTTTGACAGTGCCTTGCATCACCCACAATATACCAAACCACCGATTCAAGATCACCCTCCACCGACCTGACACCACCCTACAATGACCAAAAGATGATCAACTTCTTCATCCGAACATTTGCACATATAACACCAACTAAAATAAGTAATATTTCTCTTGCTCGGATTACCGGCCGTCAGAATCATTCACCTCACTGCCAACCATGCAAAAACATATACTTTCTTGGGCACCCTTGGTATCCAAATCGATAAATGTGGAAAATTTGTCTCCTCTCTCACCAGCAAACTCTGTTAAAAGATTTGACTGTAAGAAAAATCATAGTCTATTCTCTACCCTCCATTTTCTAATACTTAGTAGGCTTAAGCCTTACGCCTAATAGCACAACTGAAGAGAATGAACCATGCTAAAACTTACTCTTTTTTTTTTTTTTGGCTAATGAAAGGAACTTAAATTATAATCTGGAACTAAAAACTTATGTTTCTTAAAAATGATAGAACAATTAACAACCCCCCCCCCCCCCCAACCAAAAAAAAAAGGGAAAAAGAATTATAGTGCATTTGACTCGACAAAATAATGGAATTTCAAGTTGTTTCTAATCAATTCAACTTGCAGGTATACACGATTCTAGCTCTGAATTGGGTAACCATCTCACGTAAAGCTTAAATTGTTAAAAGAAGCACATTTTTATTTACTTAATTATGTCCTAAACGCCTTGTCTTAAACTACTCTATGGATCCGTTTGCACGATATTTGATCTTATAGATCCATCGACAAGCTATTGCCTTCTTACTTTTTGGTAGTGGCAATAGCATCCATGTGCAACTTGTCTCTAAATTTTTTGTTTGTATAGCTTGCGTCCACCTTTCATCTTTCATGGCTTCAAAGTAATTTCTAGGCACAACTGAAAATAGTACACAAGAATGCCTTGTGTGCTAAAGAGAAACGTTCATAACTGAAATTGTGGGTTTGAGAATGGGCTTTACCTAAAGAAGCTATACACTAGTGTTTCGAAGATGATCTTTTTTTTTGGAATAAGTAATCAAAGATTTATAAAT
The DNA here is from genome assembly GCF_001879085.1 of Nicotiana attenuata. Taxonomy (NCBI): domain Eukaryota; kingdom Viridiplantae; phylum Streptophyta; class Magnoliopsida; order Solanales; family Solanaceae; genus Nicotiana; species Nicotiana attenuata. The sequence continues at coordinate 559,146 of NW_017670504.1, read as the reverse complement.
ACTTGCTCTAAGTTAGTGCCCAATGACATAATTACAAAAAGTGTAGTTCCTCTATCATATCTAGAAATACAACTTCATCATGTGCAATAAGCAAGTTGCACCAAAAATCTAGCAAATAAATACATAACTGTTCAAGGCTATCTATGTTTCTCTTGTTGCCTTTAAAGATTCTACTATTTCTTTCAAGCCAAATAGTCCACCAAATGGCTTGAGGAATGGTATTCCAAGTCTGTTGTTATCTCCTGCGTAGTCCCTTTTTTCCACTCATTGCAATCGCTCGAAAATGAATTTTGGCATGGTCGAAGACATGCCAAGTATTGCCAAAAACATGTTCCACAGTTGATTCTTTTTTTTAATAAGAATGTTCCACAGTTGATTAGTAACTCTATAATGAATTTTGGCATGGTCGAAGACATGCCAAGTATTGCCAAAAACATGTTCCACAGTTGATTCTTTTTTTTAATAAGAATGTTCCACAGTTGATTAGTAACTCTATAATGCAAGAAGAGGTGGCCAATGAGTCAGACAAGCTTCCCCAACCCCGATCCAAGAGAAGCAAGAGACTTTCAAAGGAGCCTTGCTAAACCAAAAATTTTCCAAGGCAAATAATCCCCATTGTTGCTTGATTCTAGCGGATCAACTTTTTGACTGTAAAGAGACCTTTGGAATATCCCTCCCATTTGACAGAATCTATTTTGTTGTGATCCAAAGCTATGGTGTAGCTAAAGCAAAAGACATAAACTTTCCATTTCCCAATCATTTTAAGTTCCTTCAAGGAAAGAGATTCCAGCACTGCATTGAATAAATTCAGCAATTACCCTATTGTGCAGGAAGAAATACTGTATTGATCTTTAAGAGGAGTGTGGCCCATCCATGCATCTTTCCAGAACCTTATTTTCCTTCAATTTCCACGAATGAAGCCCATATCTGCCTCAAATTTGTTCCAACCTCCTCTAATATGCTTCCAAATTCTAGTGCCATGAGGTGTTGTGGATGATTTAGTGCGTCATTGATTCTCAATATAGAAATTTTCAACCAAGGTTCTCCTCCAAAGTGCATTGTCCTCCTTGTTGAATCTTCGATGCTATTTCAGTAATAAGCTTTCATTATGGCTCCTCAAGTTCTTCATTCTCAAATCCCCTATTCTTTATCTACAGCAACAGTCTTCCAATTAACAAGAGAGAAGGAGTGAGATTGTGTTTTTCCTTTCCAAAGAAAGTCTCTGCCCAATTTGTCCGTGCGCTTCAAGACAGAGGATGGTGCCTCAAAAGGAGACAATATATAAGTAGGAATTGCACTAAGAACACTATTGATGAGAGTGATTCTGACACCCAAAGAGAGGTATTGATTCTTCCAATTTGCCAACTTTTTCTCCATCTTCTCAAGATCCTCGTTCATAATAGATAAGGATTTGATTTTATCCCAAAAGGTAAGGCCAAGTAGATGAGGATAAATATTTACGACAAAATGTTGGCTAGTCGGCTAATGTCTGGCACATTGTTGAGAGGAAACATAGAGCTATTTGAAAAGTTTATGTGTAATCCCGAGACGGCTTCAAAGGAAGATAGAATCATCCTCAAAATCATAACCTGATGTTCTTCTGTTGTTCTGAATTACACATGATCAAAGTATCATCCGCATATAAAATGTGAGAAATTTTGAGATTCCTTATACATCTACAATCTACATGAAAATCATCAATCCAGTTTGAATGAGTTGCACTATATAGCATTTTGCTAAGACCCTTCATAACTAGAGTAACAAGAGGAGGTGAAAGAGGATCTCGTTGTCTGAGGCCTCTTTGTGAGGAAAAAAACCATGGGGGTTATCGTTAATGAGAATGGAGAATTTTATTGTGGATAAATAAAATCTCATTCAATTAATCCATTTGCTACCGAAGCCCAGTCGACTCAATAGATTCAACAGAAATTCCCAATTTACATGGTCAAATGCATTTTCAATGTCCAACGTGCAAATGATTCCCGGCTTCCTTGACTTCATCCTGGAATCCAAGCATTCATTAGCGATCAACGCAGCATGTGTAATGTTTCTATCACTGAGAAATGCCATTTGAGAGGAGCTGACAAGACTGGGTAGTGCATTTTTTGGCCTATCTGCTAATGCTTTGGAGAAGATCTTATAGAAGCTACCTATCAAACTGATAGGTCTATAATCTTTTAAGTTCCTTTGCACCGATCTTCTTGGGAATAAGTATTATAAAGGAAGAATTTAAACTTCAATCAAAATATTCAGAGTTATAAAAGTGATTAAGAGCATTCAACAAATCAACTTTTATAATCGTCTAACACTTTTAGTAAAATCCAGTTGAGAAACCATCAGGGCCCAGTGCCTTGTAACTTTCACAACTTTTGATAATCCCATGAATTTCCTCATCCTGAAAGGTCTTTCAAGCAACTCTTTTTCCTCGCCGGAAATGCTAGGGGCGTTTGCATATTCCCAATGTGGTCTCCAAGTCTCATTCTCCCGATACAAAGCTCCATAAAACCTACGGATCTCATTTTTTATGGCATCTTCATTTTTAGAAAGGACTCCTCCAACCTTACGGCTTGTCTATATGATTGAATCTCCTGTTGGAGTTTGCCATCTTATCGAGGAAGCAGTGTTGTTGCCCCTTTGCCTCAACACAAGACACTTAGACTTCTGTCTCTAGGAAATTTCTTCCATTTAGAAAATGTCCTCAAGTTCCATATGTAAGTTGGCTTTTTGAGAGCAAAAGATAATTCGAGAGTGGTGCTTCTTCAGCTGTTTGATCGAGTTCCATGACCTTATTCAGGATAGAAATTTTCCAGTAATGGCCAAAACAGGACTTGTCCATTCTTTAAGCTTGAGTTTCAGTAGCTTAAGCTTCTTAGCAAAAATAAAAGCTGGCCGGCCAAAATACTGAAAGATATCCACCAATTTTTGTCCAATTCCTCAAAAATACACCAACCACATATCTTCAAACTTAAAATAAGAGGCATTTCTAGACCAACGCCCGCACTCTAGGATTAGTGGTCAGTGATCTGAGACAGCACATGGGATCTTGGATTGTTTGATTGCACTAAAGAGATCACCCCGCTCGAAAAATACAAGAATTTGTAAATCCTAGAGTTGAAACTATTTCTTGACCATGTATACTTTCCCTCAAATAAAGGAGGATCTATCAAATTCAAATCTTCAGTAAACTCGAAGAACTCTCACGTTCCTTTACTAAACCTAGAACAATGTTTTCTATCACATGGAAACTTAGTGATGCTAAAATTGCCACAAATCACCCAAGGACCCTTATACAATCCCTTAGTTGCCGAGAGTTCCAACTGTAAATGGACTCTGAGAACTCCCGCAGTCCGAAGATGGGTTTTCTCGACCGTTGATTGCATATGATTCCTCAAATATGATGGTGCTTTCTTCTATTGTTGTAGCCTGCTTTAGGGTTTGGCTTGTACAAGTTGTTCCTAATTTTTTAATAATCGAAGAAGTTGCAGTAGGCTCGCTTTGTGGTCCCAACCTCACTTTGTGAGAGGTATAAGCTGGTTTGAAACTCCAGGAAGTATGAGCCCGCCCCTCAATCTTCCTATCACCTCAATACACCAAGCTTTTTCTGTTTCATAGCAGACTGTTCCTCACATTTGTTTCCATTAACTTCATTTTTTGGTGTGCTTGTTTCATTTTATTTACTTTGGATTGCATATGCTCATCCACATTCTTGTGAGGATGCTCATTAGTCTTATTTTTTTGTGACTCTGACTGTTGCACTTAATGAAGATTCCTCTTCTTGAGAGCCTCTCTTTTTTTTTTTGATAAGGTAAATAATTTTACTAATAATTGATAAAATCCCATAGACAAGGCATATGCCAAAAGAAAAAAAGTAAAGGGCCAAAAATGACCCTCTACTATTGGAAAAGGATTATTTATGCCCTCCGTTATACTATCAAATCACTATTGCCTCCGACGTTACAAAATAGATGCAAAAATATCCCTCCTCCTTTAAGGCCCTCCACCATGGACAACACCATCCCACATAGCCTGACATTTTGCTGAGATGGATGCCACATGGCATGCCACCTCATGGCTTTCTTCCCCCACTTCTTCTACCACCATCTCCATTCTCATCCAGAATCTCTTGGACCACCACCAACGTAGAATGTGGATTTCAATGCGGCGATGAGTAAACTCACAACTTTAAAATTAGTAGTATTTGTGATTTGAACTAAAATTCAATCTTAGTGAGTAGGATTTGGATATCTGATGCTTGGAGAAACGTGCTTGTTCATTTTCTGTTGGGAGCCATACTAAATATAACTTCTTCTATTATTTGCAATTGACAAAGTTGCATTCCTCAGTTTTTAATATTGTAAATTAGACATTCTCTATTCTTAAAAGGAATTGAGGCTTATTTATGCAATTTCCATGTCTGCTAATGTATTTAAGTTTTAACCAAGATACACTGTTTTTTCTTCGTGAAACTGAGGTTCCCCAAGAATGATTTTTAGATGTGTTGCTTTCTCAAATGTGCATTAGCTACGATCTTGATGTGTTTTCAATGAAAGTCTTTTGATTTATTTAATTATTTGAAGGGGATGCCTTCTAAATGTACATGATGTACTTTCTAAAAAAAATCAAAATCTCAAAGGCACACCCATAGTTGGTGTCATTGGAAGGAAAAATATTGTAGCTTATTCAACTTTTAATTAGCTGACTTTACAAAATATGATGATAAATATTAATTATTCCATATGAGGATGGAGAGTATAATAGAAATCAAAACTTCGGTAGGAGGAACGCTCATTCACTCAAAAACTGTTGGGATTTTATTTTAAAGAGATGTTGCATGAAGGGCGAGATGGTGGTGGAAGAAGAAGTGGGGGGAGGAGGTAAAATAGGGCTGGAGTGGTGAGGTGGCATGCCATGTGGCATCCATTTCAGCAATATCATGCCATGTGGGATGGTGTTGGCTATGGTGGAGGGCCTTAACGGACGAGGGGTATTTTTGCACCTGTTTTGTACCGTCAGGGGCAATAGTGGTCCGATAGTATAACAGAGGGCATAAATAATCCTTTTCGAATATTAGAGGGTTATTTTTTACCCTTTTCCCAATAAAAAATCTACATCATTTTTTTTTGATGAAGTAATTGGTTTCATTACTGGCATCAAGAAGATGCATAAATTACAAAAGTGTAGTAATTGTTAGCTCCTTACAAATGTTTATACTAGTACCAGGGAGCTAACAAAATTCAAAAAACTAACAGGGGAGTCTATAGGGGATAGATAAGCCCAGCTATACAAATACATGAGGCATCTAGCCTTGAGTTTGTGGGGAGAAGTTGATACTCCATCAAAATACCTGCTGTTTCTCTCATTCCAAATGCTCCAAAAAATAGCTGCAGGTATCATCTTCCATACTTTCCTGATGGTGCTATCAACTTTCCAGTAACTCTAAGACTCAAAAGCATCCCTGATATTATGTGGCATGACCCATCTAAGTCCAAAGAGTGATATAAACATACTCCATAAATCTGTTGCAACAGGGCATTGAAGAAAAAGATGGTTGTGATTTTCTGCCTCCCTCTGGCATATGTAGCATCTATTCACAATTTGAAAATTCCTCTTGGCTNTTGTCAACACAGGGTACTATATCCCCTGGTTGCTTTCTTTCTTATTAAAGGATACGACATCCCCTACTATTATTATAAAAAATGTGTATTTTTTAATTCCTTACTCTGCAATAGCAAAGATTGTTTAATGTGTTTTGAATAACTCACAAAAATTTCCTAGTGCAAACTGGGGCAGAAAATTTTTGTTCGTTTTGTTTGTTTTGTGGTGGCTTGTAGGTTTTTCTGCAAAGCACGGATTTGATGTGCAAAAATAAGATTTCAGTTCTTTCCAGAGAAAGTGGAATGTTTGGTCTCAATACCAGGCGCAACCAGCTTTGGCGTAATGCTGCAGAGACATATGGTCAAGATCTTCATCATCGGATCAAGAATCAAACCTGGGAGAGTATTTCATAGTCTGTTGCATCGAGAGCATCAAGTTTCAATCCAAAGTTACTGGGAGAATTGGAATCACGGATCAGAACCTCGACGGAACCTCAGTGGACTCTCCATCTAAGTATACTCCATCACTCTTCTTTCTACTTGAACTACACTTGACTTGATTCTCTTATAACCCGGGATATGTAGGCTGCCTAAAACCAAGGCTCGGTCGCATCTTTTATCTTCTTTTCCTTTTCAAATGATAGTGAGGCCAAAAATCAGTCACCTTGTTCATTGTCTTTGCCTGAAAACTCTTCATGTTTCCAAGCAANTTTAGTCCCTTCCCATAGAAAGTTCCTTCTGATCTTGTCAAGCTGCTTCAGGACCTTACTAGGCATTGGAAAGAGTGACATCTGATAGGTTGGGATGTTGTCTAGGACACTACTGATTAGAGTTAGTCTACCACCCATAGACAAATACTGCATCTGCCAAGAAGCAAGTTTCTTTTCAAATTTCTCTATGACCCCACTCCATATAGCTTCTGACCTGAACTTTGCCCCTAGTGGAAGTCCCAGGTAAGGAGTTGGTAAACATCCAGTCTTGCAGCCTAAAATTCCAGCCAAGTCTTCTAAATTATGCACCTCATTAACAGGGTAGATTACACTTTTGAGCATGTTAATGTGAAGACCTGAAATAGCTTCAAATATAAGAAGGGTTAGATTTAGATAGAGCACTTGACTTCTGTCTGCCCCACAGAAAATCAATGTGTCATCTGCATAGAGCAGATGCAGATGGGAAATATTGACCGTGCTTCCTCTCCCAACATCAAAACCTTTCAACCATTGCAGCTGTTTAGCTTTATCCAACATCCTACTAAGTCCTTCCATTGCTAATATGAATAGGAATGGTGAAAGTGGGTCTCCCTGTCTCAATACCCTCTGTGGAGAGAAAAAACCAACTGGGCTCCTGTTGATTAGAATGGAGTACTTCACAGTGGAGATATTGAACTTGATCCATTTTAACCATCTTTCCCGAAATCCCATTTGCTTGAGAATGGAAATGAGGTAGGACAAGTTAAGTTGATCAAAGGCTTTTTCTATGTCCAGCTTACATAGAATCCCTGCATCCCCTTGCTTTAACTGCCAATCAAGGACCTCGTTTGCTATCAACGAAGCATCTGTAATTTGCCTTCCTTGGATGAATGCATTTTGTTGATTTGAGACCAATTTTCCCATTACTTTCTTCAACCTTTCAGCTAGGACTTTAGCTATGATCTTGTACACACTGCCAATTAGACTAATTGGTCTATAGTCCCTTAGCTCCATTGCCCCTTTCTTTTTAGGAATGAGCGCAATGAAGGATGCATTACATGACCTAACCATCCAACAATGCTGGTGATAGTAACTCATAGCTGAAAGTATGTCATGTTTAATGAACTCCCATGAGTGCTGGTAGAAAGCCATTGTGTACCCGTCAGGCCCTGGTGCTTTGTCAAGAGCACTGGAGTTGATAGCTGCAAGAACCTCCTCCTCATTGAAAGATGCCTCCCGCCCCTCCTTTTCTTCTTCTGTAATGGTTGCAATTCCTTCAAAATTAGCAGATGGCTCCAACTTTCCTGCTCAGTGTACAAGTTTTCAAAAAATCCAGCGTCTCCTGCTTTATCTGCTCCTTATCTTCTATGATCTCATCCCTGACCATGAGTTGGCTAACTGTTGTAGTTCTATTCTTATACTAACCATTTGGTTAGCCTCAGATAAAGTCAATTGCTTGTCTTCTGCAGCCTGTTCTAGTGCCATGAGTTCCTCTAGTGCCCTGTTTTTCCTGGTTTCCACCTTCCCAAACTCTTCCCTGTTCCAGGTAGTGGTATTCTTCTTTAGGCTTTTTAGCTTTTGCATAAGGATAAAGTCAGCACTACCAGTGAATGTGTAATTCTGCCACCAGCTCTTTAGTTTGCCTAGAAATCCTTCTGATTAAAGCCACATGTTTTCAAACTTAAAGAAGGAAGGAGTTGCATCCCAGTCACCATTCTCCAAAATAATTGGTCTATGATCTGAAATTACCTTAGGCAAGGCAATCTGTCTCACAGCATTAAAAGAGTCATTCCAATCATTGGAGATAAGGAACCTGTCAATTCTCGAAGCCTGCAAACAGTTGTCTCCTTTAGACCAGGTATATTGAGCCCCCTATAAAGGAAAATCAATAACATCTAGGTCCTGAATAACATTAGAGAACAACTTCATTGCCTTTGATCTTCTAGTACAATTCAGCATCTCACTCTCAAACCTAACAACATTGAAGTCACCTCCACTACCCAGTGATCTTACCAAAGTCCCCTTATTCCTGCAATCTCACTCCACATTACTTCTCTCTTTGGATTGTTGTGTGGTCCATAGATTCCTGTAAAGCACCATCTGAACACTTCTGTGGTGCTTTCTAACATACAGGAGATGGAATAAGACCCCCGGTGTGCATCTAATTTGACCCACTTTCTTTTGTCCCAAATCACCACAATCCCTCCCCTGGTACCACTAGCTTTTAACACCACCCAATCAGCCCATCTATTCCCCCATAATTGTTGAATCATTCTAGTAGAGCAATCTTCTACCTTAGTCTCCTGCAAACACAAAATATCCACCCTCCACTTCTGAATGAGAGATTTAATAGTGCTTCTTTTCCAATCCTCATTCAACCCCCGCACATTCCAACTCAAGATTTTTAGCTTCATCCCGAACATGAATGGTATTGCCTACCCCTTAACCTGCTGCCCTCTTCTGTCATAATTAATCCCACATGCTAATCTTTTCCTTTCCCCCTCTCCTCTATTCCTCTTCTCCTTCCTTGCCTTTTGTTTTGATTCCTGTTGTTGGATTTGGACTTGTCTTCGCTGCTCCATCCTTAGAATTATACTCAGAAGATCATGCTCGAACCCTGTCGCATTGACCCCAAAGGCCTTGCATGCCTTGACCATAGTGAGTTTGGTCCATTTTGAAGTCTCGATTAAGGATGGAGTATCAATTAGCTGTGCGCTAGGGCCTCCCTCATACCATGTCAGTGGAAGAGCTTCACATACTGCCTGAGAAGAAAAGTCTGTGTCTGAGCTAGTTGCTGGAACCAAATCCATTGTTGGTGAGTGTATGCAAAGTGGCCTCTGGACTCTCTCTTCTGGGACCCCTTCATCATCTGCGTCTGAAGGGGAGTTTTCTAAACTCTGGTTTGCCAAAGCCATATGGCAAGATTGTGTCGTGTTTTGCTCCTTCGAGAATGAGGGTTTAGCTGCCAGTTCTTTTAATTTTAAAGCATTTGGGTCGGGTTTAAGCCCAGTTACCCTCCACACTGTTTTCTCATTAAAAAGCTTTGACTCCTTTGACTTCCTTGATGAGGTCTTCTTATTAATTGGGCCTTTTTTGTAATATTCCTGATCTGCTCCTCGGCCCAAGTTTTGTGATGGATTGAAAAGCCCTTTACCCTTTTTATCAGAGACCAATATACCTAGTGGTCCTTTACTCACTGGTTTAACAAATGAACCAGCATTCAAATTAAAGCTGCCAACCTGTCCTTCTGCATGTGAGACTGTGCCTGATGCAAGGTTCCTGCCAATCTGTCCTTCTACATGTGATACTGTGCCTGATGCAAGGTTCGAGGTACCCACTCCTGCCATCTTCTCCCTTGCTTCACCGAAAAAAAAAAATCTACATCATTTGTTCTAAATTATTCTTTTTGTGAGAGTTCCTTGATACAACTCAATATCCTTTACCTTGCCTTCCTCAAAAGGAGGCTCTTCTTCATAAATACTACATCTATTAATGTGAAGAATTACCTTGACTTGAGGTCATAAACACGTCATCTCTTTTGTCCTTTTGGGTTCCCAATGAATACACATATTATCACCCTTTCATCGAACATTTCTCTAATTCTAAGATGCATTTGAACGTAACAAAGACATCCAAACACCTTAATATTCCAATATTAGGCAGTCTGTTAAATAACATTTCATGTTAGGTAGTAGCAAATCCAATCTTTCACGAGCATACGGCCACACAACAGTTGATTTTCCTTTTTGTTAGGATGAAATTCATAGAGGAGTAAGTCACACAAGCCATGTTTTATGTTCGTACTAGAGAACAAAAGGCTAACATATTCACTAAAGGTGTTAGGTCAAAAAGTATTTTTGGGCATATATAATGTATTTGCTCCAACTGGAGGGGGACGTATTAGCATATTAGGTTAGTTATAATAGAAAATTGGTTTGTATTTTAATTGTATTTATAATCTTATATAGATATGAAGGACATTGTCAAGATAGGTCTGTTTAGAATTAAACTTCAGCTTGGTTTACTCCTTGTTGATCACATGCATATGTACGGAGTGCATAAACAGTACTCTATGAATTATGTAAACCATTTCGTTGGACCAGAATACATTCACGATTTGTTCTCTTCTGAAAGCTGCGAATTTACATATAATAAAAAATAGCATATGATTTCATCAAACAAAATATTTCCTATCATAACAATACAGGGAAATGAAAGTCCGGATCTACGAGAATTTCAACTGGAATAATATGCCAAAGGCGCTTTCTAGATTAAGTACTCCTATCAGTTATCCATCCTCTGCCGTAACTCAACATAAGGGAAAATCAGATCAAGCCATTTAAGCAACAAAATTACAATTTTAAAAAAATAAAAGGAAACGGGCAAGAAGGAAAGAAGGAAAAAGGGACCTGCTGGTAAAGGGCAAAGAGGAGCAAAGCGACTTCGTTGGAGAACTTAGAGCTATAAGGGTCGGGGGGAGATCCATCAAAACCTGCATACGCAGCAGCAGCATGAAATCGTTCCGGGTAAGCGAGGCCAGAGCTTCCCCTCGCCATCGCCATTCACCTCTGAATCTGATTGCCGGTTCCTTTTCGCTCCTCGGATCGAAATAAGTTGTCAAGAATGATTACTAATGTGTTTGCTATATATATACATTGGGGTGATTTGAATTCAATTTGGGGCGAACGAACTATATAGTATATACATACATGGCATGTACAATTGCTTAAATGTTGTACACTGTGCATCGGGGTTATACCCTACCTTGACTGTTGGGAATTTAGTAACGTTTGGAAAAGTAACGTGATCTTCTTTGTCCTTTTACGCGTTAGCCCTTTGTCTTGGTGTCTTCAAAATGAGGTAATCCTTTTTGCTCCGAGAAGCATACCATGTTGATTTATGACAAGTTTGTTTGCCCTAAAAATTGGATAATAATTAAATTTATAATGTGGTTTTAAGGACACGTGATTTTACCTAATATTAATTGATAAATGTAAAGATTAGTAATAGGAATTAGCAATGAGATAAAGCAAACCAGTGTTTGAATGGAATTAAGCCCTCGAGCTTTAATACCCTCGAGCTAATTGGTGCAAGAACAGTTAAAAATATAACAAGCTGATGAACAAGTATATGAGCTAAAGAGAGTGTTATATTGCTTTGATACGTCAGAACAATGTCCGGTCTTACAAATGATTAGAACCCCCTTTATATAGTAGAGGAATTTTACTTAAGGTACAATTCTAAATATGGAAGAAAATCCCATGATTGGCTGAACAGCCGGTCTTGACTTGATTCAAGCCGAGATTCTCGCCACAATCCTTGGCCGATCCCGGATATCTCGGTTTTCTGTTACTCGACTTAGCTTCGATCTCTATCTTACTTGGTCTCGATCTTGGTCGACCTCGAGCTTCATCGGTCCCAGGGTCTCGATAACTCAACCCCGCGCCATAGATAAAACTCGAGATCCAAACGTGATCTACCACGTTCCACCCTTGGTCAGTTGAACAAAAAGGGGCATCCCATTTTTGACCATATACAGATAGTCCCCTCGTTTTTGGAGTGTAATGACAAGAAACGAATTGAGTCCGAGTTTCTTTGCTTGTTTTTCTCAAAGCACCAAATTGTCACGACCCAAACGATGGTCCGCGACGAAATACCCTGTATACGGTGAAATCAGAGGGTCCAATTTCCCGTCGACGCGACACCTCAAAAACGCGTCTCGAAGGCTCGAAAATACGGCCGAGTTTTCCTCCCTCGAAGTTTGTCGACGCTCGACCTCGGGGCAGTATAGACTGACAGCTATGATGAAAAAGTGGGAAGTTCCCTAGGCGCACGACTGAGGCTGACAAAGCCTATAGGTCTAGCCCTGACCCGAATCAGGGCATTAGGTGGATACACCTGCCCCATATCTTTGTAATTAATGCTTTTGTATTATGCTTCCCCCTCATATATGAGGGGGAACCCTTGTCATTTGCAGACATCTGTTGCTCCATACTAAAATATACAAGAACATTCTCTCTATTCTCTAACACATTCTCTTGAAATCATTACCTCATTTATCATTTACATTTATTGTGTTCTATCCATTGTTCTTCATCTATTGCTTATTATTGGCCATAAAGAGATGTCATTGATTTTATTATAACTGTTAGTCATCCATCGATTACACCCAATAGCTCCCAGTCGAGCTTCAGACTCGACCCCAAGGTCCTCGATAGGGTGTTCAAAACCGATTCGAAACCGAACCAAAACCGAAGCTTAATGTCTTATTGGTATCGGGTTAACGGTTTAACGGACGGGGAATGGATTGAATTTTTTTTTATTAACGGCTTATCAGTTTGGGAACGGATTATTCAATTTTCTTAACAGATAATCCGTTAACCCGTTAAGAATATATATATATATATATATATATATAATTTATTTTTATCCATATAAATTTTTCTTTCATTCTCCATTCTTCTAATTTGCTTTTATCTTTAATTTTTTCTTTGAGAAAACTGTTTGTATCACATGATTTTCTAGGGCTGCTGAAGTGTTGAATTTATACATACCTAGAAGGCCTTGACTGCTAACAAAATAAAGACATAAATCCAAGTGGGCAGTTAGATTAAGGTTGGACTTTTGCAAACACACTCTGGCCATTTATTCAACACGACTTCAATGAGATTGTGGTTGAGTTATGGTGAGGTTACTTTATTACTAACATGCTTTCATCACTGAAATTATTGATATGGCAGATCAAACATAAACTAATAGTTGTCCCAGGTATGTCATGGCTTACAACCTCAGCCAATAGATAAGAAGGAAAATGTTATACACACTTAAAGAGAGAGAAGGCATGAAGTAGCACCAAGTGCGTGTCCTAGAATAATACATGAATTAGGCCGATAAATTGCCCGATAACCGCCCGATAAGAACTAAACCGATATCAATCCGCCTGATATCTTATCGGTGGCTAGCGGATTAATACATTTAAAAGCCGATAACCGATAAGCCAAATTGTTAAGAGTAAATAACCGCCCGATAAGCAGCCCTAGTCCTCGAATAAGCCAGCTCGAGGCTCCGACCATTAGTCATTCGGTTTGCTTATCACCCTGCTCTCAAGCTCTAATCTCGTTTCCAAGTCTTTCACATAGCATCAACTGCTTAACAACTAGCATAAAAATAGATCACGTATTTTTAGAACCTCACATAATCAAGTTTAATTGTTATTACTATTTTCACGATAAACAGTTTGGCGCCCACCGTGGGGCTAAAAATAATAGTGATTATTTTCTTGCTAGTTTCACTACACAAACGCAAGTTATCTTTCACACTTTTTCTTGCCCAAGATCTTTGATTTCAGGTCGAAATGTCCGATTCAGTAAACAACAATCTTGAGAACCACGGAGAAAATGGTGTGCATGTTCCAGGTGCTAGTGTACCACCACGAAACCCCGAGAACGCGCCAGAGCCAATTCCCGTGGACGCAATCTCGCGCGACGCCCAGCACGTCGATAAGCTCCCACACTAACAAGAGCGTACACCAAGGCGACCAACAAGAAACCCAAAAAACCCTAGCTAGGGAAGAACGGGAGGTTAGCCTTCACGTTATTTTTGAAATATTATAGGCACAACAGCTGGCTATTGCTCAGCTGCAAAGTCACCAGAAGAATCCTAGCACGGTAGCACCGGGGACGGCTCCCTCAGCCGAACAGGTACCAGAGAGATCAAGCAACAATGGGTCGGTAGCCGACCCCGCCATCGTAATGATGCTCGAGGACCTCACGAGGAGGATCGAATCGGGCGAGAAGAAGATAGAGGCCAATGATGAAAAGGTCGAGGCCTACAATTCTAGGGTCGACCAGATTCCGGGAGCACCCCCGATCTGAAAGGTGTGGATTCAAAGAAGTTCATGCAAAAGCCGTTCCCACAGGAAGTGGCTCCGAAACCCATTCCGAGGATGTTAAGAATGCCAGACCTCCTGAAGTACAACGGAACCTCGGACCCCAATGAGCACGTTACTGCTTACACCTGTGCAGTAAAAGGCTACGACCTGAGGGACGATGAGATCGAGTCCGTCTTGCTGAAGAAGTTCGGGGAAACGCTTTCTAAAGGGGCAATGATGTGGTATCACAACTTGGCCCCAAACTCAATAGATTCATTTGCCATGATGGCTGATTCTTTCTTTAAGGCACATGCCGGTGCCATCAAAGTAGCAACAAGGAAATCCGACGTCTTTAAGATCAAGCAGAGGGAGAATGAAATGCTACAAAAGTTCGTATCTCGCTTTCAAATGGAACGGATGGAACTACCACCAGTCTCCGACGACTGGGCAGTGCAGGCCTTCACTCAAGGTCTGAATGAACGAAAATCGGTAGCTTCGAAGCACCTGAAGTAGAATCTGATTTAATATCCCGTCGTGACCTGGTCGGACATTCATAACCGGTATCAGTCGAAAATCAGGGTCGAGGACGACCAACTAGGAGCCCCCTCGGGCTCGGTATACCCAAGCAAGCTTCTAACGAAGGAGGCAAAGCCAAACAAAGAAAGGTACCAGCCATACATCGAAGACAGGAGAAACGCTCCGAGGCGCAACATAAGGGGAGTGAAACAACAAAAGGGGAAATCACCCTCCTAGTCAATGTGGCAGGCACAACCCAAAATGCCAAATTCCATGTCATCGAATGAGACATGAGGTATAATGCCTTGCTCGGAAGGCTATGGATACACTGCATGAGAGCGGTACCGTCCACCCTCCATCAAATGACGAAATTCCCGACAAAAGAGGGGATTTAAACCGTCTACGGGGAATACCGTGCGGCAAGGGAAATGTTCGTAGTACACAATGTAACACCGACACCAGTGCCTCTACCCTCGAAGGAGCCAAAGGATTATCAAACAGTAAAATAGCGATAGCAAGCTACCCCCTCGGCTAAGTCCGAACCAAACAAAGCAAAGGACTGTACCGCGTCCTCATGACAAACGATCGAAACATCGCCTGCACATTATACACTAAGGTATGACCGTCTCCTTTCTCTTTCAATTACATTCTACACTGACCAGAGTGCAGGTATTCGATCGAAACGGCCAAAGCACTCTCCAACTCGAAAGCCTTAGGTTTCAAAAGCATGCGTTGCACTCTTTTCCTTCGACCGGGTTTTTATCCCAAAAAAGGTTTTACTAGCAAGGTTTATAACGAGGCAACATCCATATGCTACCAAAGGAAGACTTAACGAAGTATTCAAGGCTTCTTATGCAATCAACCTCGAATACTGGGGGGCATCCCCCCAGGAAGGTCACCTACTCGGAGAAGCCAATATACGCCGAATGGGGTCTCGATAGGAAAATGATGTACCGGGACAAACGATCGAATGAACCATGTCCATATAGAATAATGAGGCCCCTGACAGCAAAAACATGTATACTTGTACAAAGTAATCGAAGAATACTTTCCATCAAAGCATTTCACGCTTCAAAAGAGACTCGGTATTTTTGCAAAAACGGCTCCTCTATCAAAAACGTCCCGAAAACTCGGGGACTTGCGTCGACAACTCAAAACAATGCGACCCCTGAGTCGGAGCTCCTAACTCATAAGCCCTCAATGAGGCAACACTGAGATCACAAAACATCTCCAGAGCCAAAAATGTCCCGAACACTCGGGGACTAGCATCGAAAACTCAAGTCCACATGACCCCCGGGTCGAAAACTCCGGAATTGTATGCCCTCAATGAGGCAATACCAAGTGATAATAGGCTAGATTCATGTAGTTTGGCGACTATTTATGCCCCAACTTGACTATGCTTCACCATTCTAGGAAGGTTAAATGACGATAAAATGGCTCTAATTGTGAATTTCATGTTTTGCAGGAGCAAGTTGTGCTTATGAGGACTTAGGACAGTGTTTGGAGCTAAATTAAAGCAAGGGAAACCCCTCGGAGCTGAGTACGTGTGAAAGAAGGAAGAAAAGAAGAGAGAAAATGCTGATCCACTCTAGCGCGAGCCAAGCGCGGCCTTAGCGCGACCGCGCTAAAGCAGAAAAACAGGACAGTATACTATGCCATATACGCGGCCACTAGCACAGTTCGAGCGCGGCCACGCTAGTCAATCCGGAGCGCAGGAAGTTCAGGGTAAACTTGGAAGTTTGGGGGTCATTCCACTTAAGCTATAAGAGGTCCAGCTCGCCCAAAAAGACATTATCAAGGTTTTTATAGTTTTTTGTGAAGGCAAGAAGAGGCAAGAGGCAAGGAGGATAATTCGACATCGAGTTCTACCTTTCTTTCTTTTGTATTTATCATTCATGATGAATTTTGCTGTTATTATTATGAACACGATTATGAGTAGCTAATTATTTAGTCTAGGGTTTTGATGGAACCTGTTGAGGGATGAACTTCATGTTGTGTTAATATAGCTTTTCCAGTTTAATCTCTATTTGTTCAACTACGCTCTTGTTGTAGTTAATTGATAGGATCCTCAATTAGTTGTGCCTATTTAGTATGTATTACTCGGGAGAGAGTGCATATTTAGGTAGTTGTTGAACAACACCACTCCCAAAGTATATGAGGAATCAATAACCGAGGGTTTAAAGGTGGGATTAGGGATAATGAAGCCTTGGATGCGATCTAAGTGAGCTATAATAAAAGCTAGCTAGCGTAACTCGGGAGAGTGCGTCTAGTAAATTGTCGTAATTACTCGGGAGAGATTTATGGTAGTAAGAGTGCTCATGATCGATAGAGACGGTTAGGCAAATCTATGCGAAACATAACAGGAAGGGATTCCATCAATAGGGGAAATCACAACCTTAGATCCTTCTCTTAATTGTTTACAACTCGGTTATATTTAACTTTTAGTTTACTTAACTTTATTCAGTTATAGTTAGTAAAAATATTACCAATTGTTATTCAAAATATTTGGGAAGTTGATTACGAAGAATTCAGTGAGTCCGACAAAAGTAATTGGTAGGTTAATTTCCCATGGATTCGACTCTGAGCTAAATACTCGGATTATATTTGCAACGATCGCTTGTCCTTTTTATAAGGCATAGTTGGGCGTGATCAAATTTTGGTGCCGTTGCCGGGGAATTAACGTTGTTATCAATTACAGTTGAAAGAAATCAAAAAAATCTTAGTGTAATCAGTTTTCTTTATTTTCAATCCATACATTGAAATTTTAGCGTTTGTTAACTTAGTTGTACAGGTGCATGCCTAGAAACTCATCGAGAACTGGTGAAGTATTTGAAGCATTATCAGATCCCGAAAAAGTTTTCAAGGCCTTGAATCGGGCCAACCAGAAAAACAAACAACAACAATCAACTGATCAAACTGAACCAGACATGGGGGATAACGTGGTAGACTCGGCTGCGCCAGTTGTGGCGCCTCTTGTGCTAGAGGCTCCTCTATCGTACTGGGCGCAACCTACATCAGAGAATTTGGCCACAGCAATATTAGTCCCGCAGATACAGGCCGAATCTTTTCAAATCACAAACAACATGTTGCACTTGTTGCAAAACAAGGGACTATTTTCGGGGTCATACATTGAAGATCCTCAACAGCACTTGAAGAATTTTCTGTCAATCTGCAAAACTCAAAGGCAGCCAAACGTAACTCAGGAAGCAATAAAGTTGTTGTTATTTCCATTCTCAGTGATAGGAGCTTCCCAGACTTGGCTAAATTCACTCCCCATTAATTCCATCATGACTTGGGAGGAGTTAGTCAAGCAATTTGTGAATAAGTTTCATCCACCCAACAAGACTGCTCAGCAAATTGATGAAATTTTTAGCTTCAAATAGAAACCAATGGAAACACTACAAGAAACATGGGAACGATTTAAAGGGATGTTGGTTATATGTCCGCACCACGGTATTCCAGAGCAGATGTTGGGGCAGCGATTTTACATGGGTCTGACAGATAGCGTGAATGCTAATGTTGATGCTTCAGCTAGTGGAGCATTCTTGAGCAAATCATGGAGAGAAAGCCAGATCCTGCTTGACAAGATGGCACAGAATTCGGGGTGGACAACTAGGAATGCACCTATCACTCCAGTAGTTCACTCAGTGCCCTTAGATCCATCCAACACTCTTGCTGAAATATGGCCACCTTAATGACACAAATGAGTATACTCACCAAAAAGGTGGAAGAGTCAGGGCAGAAGCAGCAGGTGCACATTGTAGATACAACCAATGGGGGCTTATGCACATCTTACATTAGTTAGCCAATTGGTAGCCAATGGAATGCAGAAAGTGATCATCATCATTACCCTGAGGACATGAATTATGTGTCTAATTATGGGGGCCAGAGACAGGGTGGTCAGAAGTCAGAATTGGGGCCAACAGAATCAGCCATATTGTCTAGTCCAGCCACAGCACAACAATGGAAATATGGGAGCCATGCGACCTCGCAATAATGTGGTGCCCTACCAAAGGCCACAGGGATACAACAACCAAAATCAGTAGCAAGGTTATCATCCTCCTCAGCAGCAACATGGTGGGAGACAGGAAGATGGGTTTGCTAGACTCGAGGCAATGATGCATCAAGTTATTGGGTCAAATGCAAAAATGAGTGAAAGAGTATAAGCACATGAGTCAGCTATAAAGAATATTGAAGTGCAAATGGGCCAGATCTCGATGTCTTTGAATAATCGTCCTCATGGGACATTGCCTGCAGACACTCAGGTAAATCCAAAAGATCAAGGCCCGAAGCAGCTGATGGCAGTGAGTTGACGTAATGGCAGAGACTTAGACTTGGAGCAAGAGAGGGCTCGAGAAAGCAGACAGGCTGAGACACTTGTACTAGTTCCCATTGAGCTAGATGATTCAACAAAACTGACAGAGGTGACAGTACAGCCTGCCCAGGAAGAAACCAACACACAGATTGAGACTGAGAAAGAAGCTGAGACAGCCCATGAACCGATAGTTGAGGTGGTGTCTGACAAAGAGAAAACCCAAATCATTGGGAAGAAGAGACCTCCAGCACCATTCCCACAGAGGCTGGCCAAATACCAGAAAGAGGAACAATACAAGATATTCTTGGAGATGTTGAAACAATGAGGAGATAACATTCAACGTGCAGAAATCCATAAGGCAACCAAGCGAATTCGCCAATTGTTCTCTTATTGATGCCGTGGATGTAATCGTGGAAGAGGATGAGGAGACATTGACTATTGAAGATCCTCTTGTTGCATGTCTTGTGAATTTAGATGAGGTGAATGGGGGAAGAATTGGCAGAATGGGTGCTGGCTCTAGAGGGCAGAGAGTTTTGGGAGAGAACAATCGAATTCGAGCCTCTGCACTTAGAAAAAAGAGAAACTCCTCCAGCCAAGCCATCCATAAAAGAACCACCAAAGCTGGAGTTGAAGCCACTGCCAGCCCATCTCAGGTATGCGTTCCTAGGACCCAACTCCACATTACCTGTTATTATCTCATCCAGTTTGTTAGATGTGCAGGCACAACAGCTTTTGGAGGTACTCACGGAGTGCAAGACTGCCATCGGGTGGACCATGGCAGACATCAAAGGGATCAGCCCGCCATACTGTATGCATAAAATTCTGCTGGAAGAGGGGCACAAACCTTCTAGGGAGCACCAAAGAAGGCTGAACCCGAACATGAAGGAAGTGGTGAAGAAGGAGGTTATTAAGTGGTTGGATGCAGGAATCATTTTCCCCATCTCTGACAGCAACTGGGTTAGCCCGGTGCAATGTGATCCTAAAAAGGGTGGTATGACTGTAGTAAAAAATGATAACAATGAGCTGATCTCTACAAGAACCATCACAGGCTGGAGAATTTGTATGGACTATAGGAAATTAAATCTGGCCACCCGGAAAGACCATTTCCCACTTCCCTTCATCGATCAGATGCTTTACAGATTGGCAGGGAGGTCCCACTTCTGTTTTCTGGATGGGTACTCAGGGTACAACCAAATCTCCATTGCACCTGAAGACAGAGAGAAGACCTCATTCACATGTCCTTATGGGATTTATGCCTTCCGGAGGATGCCTTTTGGCTTATGCAATGCACCAGCCACATTTCAAATGTGCATGATGGCCATATTCACTGACATGGTTGAAGACATAATGGAGGTGTTCATCGATGATTTCTCAGTGGTAGGAAACTCATTCGATGAATGCCTCACAAACCTGACCCGAGTGTTGAAGAGATGTATCGAGACTAGCCTTGCACTTAATTGGGAAAAGTGCCATTTCATGGTACAAGAGGGTATAGTCTTGGGACACAGGGTATCAAGCAAGGGAATCGATGTGGATCGTGCTAAAGTTGATGTGATAGCAAAGCTGCCACCCCCCACGTCAGTCAAGGCAATCAAGAGCTTCCTCGGGGATGCTGGTTTCTACCAGAGATTCATCAAAGACTTCTCAAAAATTGCCAACCCTCTCTATAAGTTGTTAGAAAAAGATCACCCTTTCATGTTTTCTGATGATTGCATGGTAGCATTCGAGGAGTTAAAAAAGAGGCTAGTCATAACACCCATCATTGTCGCCCTGATTGGGAGCAACCATTCGAACTCATGTGTGACGCCGGTGACTATATAGTGGGGGCAGTGCTAGGACAGTGGAAAGACAAGCTAATGCACCCAATTTACTACACCAGTAGAACGTTGAGTGGAGCCCAGCTGAACTACATGTGATTGAAAAGGAGATGCTGGCTGTGGTGTTCGCATTTGACAAGTTCAGATCATACCTGATTGGCTCTAAGGTAATTATATATACTAATCATGCTGCTCTCAGGTACTTGATTGAAAAGAAGGAGTCCAAACCGCGCCTGATTCGTTGGGTGATGATACTGCAAGAGTTCGACCTGGAGATTCGTGACTGTAAGGGCACAGAAAACCAAGTCGCTGATCGTCTATCGCGACTTGAAGGAGCTGAAAACTCAGTTGAGGTAGAGGATATTCTGGAAACTTTTCCAGACAAGCATCTACTCGCCACAATCCTTGAGGAAGTGCCATGGTATGCAGACTTTGCAAATTACCTGGCAAGCGGTATTGTTCCCTATGACCTTTCCTCTATGCAAAAGAAAAAGTTTTATCGTGACTGCCGCATGTATTACTGGGATGAACCTTATCTGTTTAGAATATGTGTTGACAATATGATCCGGAGGTGTGTCCCCGAGATAGAACAATCTTCTATTTTGCAGGCATGTCACGCATCGTCATATGGCGGACATTTTGGAGGAGTCAGGACGGCAACAAAAGTTCTAGAAGTCGGGTTCTACTGGCCAACAGTGTTTAAGGAGGATGCACATCAATGGGTGAAGGGCTGTGATGAATTTCAACGAACCGGGAACATTTCCCGTCGCTATGAGATGCCCATGAACCCAATTCAAGAGGTTAAAGTGTTCGATGTATGGGGGATAGACTTCATGGGCCCTTTCGTCAGCTCCTTTGGCAATAAGTACATACTTGTTGCTGTAGATTACGTGTCCAAATGGGTGGAAGCTGTAGCACTCCCCACCAATAATGCAAGAGTGGTGGTGGGGTTTTTGAAGAAGCATATATTCACCCGTTTCGGGGCCCCGAGAGCTATTATCAGTGACGGAGGCACTCACTTCTGCAATCGAGCCTTCGAGAAATTGCTAGCAAAGTACGATGTGCGGCACAAGGTGGCAACCCCATATCATCCTCAAACCAGTGGACAGGTCGAAGTGTCAAATAGAGAGATAAAGAGTGTGCTGACCAAGACTGTGAACGCCACAAGAACTGATTGGGAGAAAAAGCTAGATGATGCACTCTGGGCCTATAGAACCGCTTTCAAAACACCAATTGGTATGTCACCATATAAGTTGGTGTTCAGGAAGGCCCGTCACTTGCCAGTGGAACTAGAACATAGAGCTTGGTGGGCAATGAAATAGCTAAATCTAGACATTGAGGCTGCGGGAACAAATAGAGTCATAGAATTGCATGAGCTAGACGAGTTCCGATTTTTTGCTTTCGAGAGAACGAGGTTATACAAGGAGAGAATGAAGAGGTTGCACGACAAGAACATTGTTGAGCGAAATTTCAATCTCGGAGACATGGTGTTGCTTTATAACTCACGACTAAGGCTATTTCCGGGTAAACTCAAGTCACGATGGTCTGGACCATTTCTAGTGGTCGAAGTGCTCCCTTCAGGTGCCATAGAGATTGCCTCAGAGAAAGACTCTCATATGTTTAGAGTCAATGGGCAAAGATTGAAACCATACGTGGGCATGGATAAAACTAAGGAAGTGTTAGTGATCCATCTGACTGAACCTCAGAGGTCGAGCGAGCCTTAAATGCGCTCATCTGCACTGTGCCGCGATGCTAAATCAGGCGCTGCACGGGAGGCAACCCATTGACTTGTTGTAACTGTCATGCCACGACATTAACAAAGGCACTGGTTGGGAGGCAACCCAATGCGTAGTAACTTTAGTATAGTTAGATTGTTATTTTTGAGTTTAGTAAGTACTAACCAATACAGGTGAGCTTGGGCGAGTGTTAAGTCCATAAGACGCGGAAGGAACAGGTAAAAAAGTGGAAAAATTTTGAGGCCCAGGAGCGCGCCTACGCTAGTGGCCGCGCAAATGACCAAACATTCTGCCTCAGCTTTACACCCAGGAGCGCGCCCGCGCTAGTGGCCAAACATTCTGTTTCATTAGCGTGGCCGCGCTCGGACCGCGCTAGTGCCGTTCCGCCTAAATTAACATTTTTTTATTTTCTTATTTTGTTTTAGTTTGTTTATCCCCCTCCCCCCCCCCCACGCCTAAGAACCCCAACGGCTAAGAAACCCAGCCCTAATTCCCATCTTCTCCTAACTCCTCTCTTCTCCAAATTCCCCTCTTCTCCATTCCCAAATAATCCCAACCTAAATTCCCCAAGGTTCAAGCCAATCCCCCCTCCACTACTCTTCTTCACTTCTCACAATCTTCTCTCACTGCAGGTAAGGTTTTCCTTTTTTCCAATGCTTGTAGATTTTCGTTTGATTTATTAATTTTGTAGTAGTTTTTTTTCTCTTTTATTAGAAGTAATTTGTAGTATATGTGTAGTGCTTGTGGGTGGTAATGTTTGTGGAGTTGTATTTCTTAACTTAGTTGGGTGAATTTGGGAAAATTGTGGTAGTAATTGGGTTACAACATGTTTAATTGGGGGTTCCAGTATATGATGCCCATAAAGTGTTTGTTTAAATGCCACAGTGAGTGTAAATGGTAATTGTGACCAATTGTGCGGGTGAAGTCTGAGTAACCGTAGTTGAGTCACACCATTTTTGTTGTGCTAATGCTATTCTTCTTCCAGGTACTATGGCACCCTCCAGGAAACGCCGAACCACCAGTGTTTCATCCAGCGGTCAAGCTGGATCTTCTAGGGCGCACGGGTCAGGGCCGTTTTGCTGATAAGGCTCCTAAGAAACCAATACCGGAGAGGGGCATAGATATAGGGTCACTCCAGCTTGGCTGCCCCAACTTGTATACTGAGCTGGTCAAGCATGGGCTACAAATCTTCTTTGAAGAGCCGGACGAGGGGAATTTGATGGTTGTACGTAAATTCTATGCCAACATAAAAGAACATGTGAATGGTGCAGTAACGGTGCACAAGAAGGCTGTGGATGCCTCTATTGAGGCTATTCGGAGGATATACCAGCTGCCCGGACCTATGGAGGATTTGGACAACTATTATGAACTGTATGGTAGAAGATACACCCAGTGGGAGATGTTTTTTGAAACCATTTGTGTCCCCGGAAAGGAAATTGTATGGATGAAATATGGGAAGAAGTTTCATTCCGCGGTGCTTACCTTTGAAGGGAAGTCCTGGTTGTATGTCATTAACAACCGCCTGATCCCATCTTCCAACACCACAGAAGTGAATGCTCCTCGAGCCGCTTTTATTTGGTGCTTTATAAATGGTCACAACTTTGATGTGGCCAAGCTTATTCACGAGGAAATGTTTACACGTTGTTCGGTGAAGAGGTATGGTTTCTTTTTCCCTTCCCTTGTCACTAGGCTTTACCGGGCAGCTCAGGTGCTGGAAAATTTGAATGTGGATGGTATAGTGCCGAGAGACTCCAAGTTCTGAGCTAATAAAGTAACTACTAGGAAGGAGCCAGTGGCAGCTGGTGGTGATGATAGTGCTGACTCCGATGAATCTAAGGAAGGGGCAGATGAGCAGGAGGAAGTAAGGGCCGAGTCACCTGCCCATGAGCAGATTGCAGCAGTTGCAGGACCATCTAGGGTTGGTCGGGTTACCCGGTTCACAGCCTTAGAGCAGGAGGTGGCAGTGTTGCGTACCTCGGTCGCTGACTTAGGTACACGTATTGATGCGGTGGCCGCCCAGCAGGTTAAATCGGAGAAGAAAATAATGGGCTGGCTGCGAGCTCTAGGTCGTGCATGTCATCTGAACCCGGAGACGGTCTCCGATCAAGAGTGATCAATCAGGGAAGTTCCTTTACCTCACTGTTCTTTATTTTGTATGCCATGAGGACATGTTTTCCTTTTAAGTGTGGGGTGGGGATACTTCAATGTATGTGTATATATGTAAGAACTTGGCTGTTTTATGTTTTCTTTGTTTTTGTGGTTTTGAGTAGCAGTCAAATTAGGTAAGTCGACTTGTCCCGACGACGGATCTTTTTCGACGGGATTCTTGAGGGTCTAAGTCGACGAAAAATCAAAAAAAAAAAAAAAACAAGAACTATGTTGGACTCTTCCTGATGACGGATCTTCTAGACAGTTTTCTTGAGGGAAGTAAGTCTAAAGAAAATATCAAAAAGATTATTTTTGTTTTTTTGTTTTAGGTAGTGTAGTAACTCCCCCTTAGTTTTTCTTTGGGCCGCGGTTCTTTTCCAAGGGTTTTGCTTGAACCGGGTGTAGTTAGTTTTTGTTTATTTTGTTTCTAGTTTTTAGTTGGTACTTATGGGCGATGAGTTGAAATAGGAAGAGAAGCCCTAAGCGTTGATACACCTGAACACAGTAGATACTAGAGTGTGACACTTAGTCTCAGTGCTTGATTCTTGTTAGAGTGTCTTAAATTGTATGTTTGTAACTGACTTGAGTACTCAAACGAGAGTGTCTTGGTAAGCCAATCTAGAGTGAGTCAGGTGCCATGTGTGTGTGAGTTGTATTGTATTCTATGCTCTATATTTGATGCCTAGAACTTGCCCCGTGTGTTTGCAAAGCGAAATAGTAGCTTTATTCAGTCGTAGAAGTGATATAGGCATTTCTTTGTTAAGCAAGATATATAAAGTAGACCCACCTAAATGCGATACATCGTAGTTAACCCCGTTGAGCCTATAAGCATGTTTCTTTGGCAACCACATTACAAACCTTACCCAATTGTTTGAACGACCCATCTGTTTGAACCCCTTTACCTCCCATGAGCACTTGAATGGTTATGAAATATGAAAAAGTTAAAGTGTGGGGTGGTGGTTTGGTTTTTGAGTGGAACCAATGAAATGGAGAAATAGGTGCAGTATTTTGAAAAATAAAAGAATAAGCGCCACTTAAAAAGAAGAAAAAAAGAAAAAAAATTAAGTAAATGTAGTCGTTGATAATAGGTGACTTGATACAATTGCACTTAATGGAGTTTGGGCTATCATAAATAGAAGTTTGGTGGAATGTCTGGTCTGACATAAGTATGGTTTTGAATGCGAAGGTGATTGTATTAAAAGTGCTTAGGGAGGTTAGTCACTATATCCAAATATATCCTACCGTGCCTTAGCCTACATTACAACCAAATGAAGTCCTAATTGATCTTAGACTGAATGAGCTCGATTAGTAGAGTAGTACACTACGGGCAAGCCTATGGTGCATCTGTGTCGCATATGAATTTTCTTTCTGAGAGTGAGCAAATTTTGTCTATCTAAGTTCCTAATTGTTCTTAATAATATTATTTGTGGAACTACTCTCTTGTGTGATGTGAGGGCATCTGATTCACGAAGGAAAGGTAAGCCATGACCTCTGCATAGAGTAATTTGAGTAAGTATGAATATTGCACGGCACTTGAGAGTCGACTCTTGAGGCAAAGATGTTACACTACTAGACGCAACTTTGGTGATATGTTCTTGGTGTGATATGTTAGGGAAAAGCTTAGTGAAGGAACCTTTATAGA
The DNA here is from genome assembly GCF_001879085.1 of Nicotiana attenuata. Taxonomy (NCBI): domain Eukaryota; kingdom Viridiplantae; phylum Streptophyta; class Magnoliopsida; order Solanales; family Solanaceae; genus Nicotiana; species Nicotiana attenuata. The sequence goes on along the minus strand of NW_017670504.1, from coordinate 532,819 downwards.
GTATGGTGGATTGCTCGGAGACTAGCAATGATTTAAGTGTGGGGTGTTGATAATAGGCTAGATTCATGTAGTTTGGCAACTATTTATGCCCCAAGTTGACTATGTTTCACCGTTCTAGGAAGGTTAAATGACGATAAAATGGCTCTAATTGTGAATTTCATATTTTGAGGAGCAAGTTGTGCTTATAAGGACTTAGGACAGTGTTTGGAGCTAAATTAAAGCAAGGGAAACCCCTCGGAGCCGAGTACGTGTGAAAGAAGGAAGAAAAGAAGAGAGAAAATACTGATCCACTCTAGCGCGGGACAAGCGCAGCCTTAGCGCGATCGCGCTAGAGCAGAAAAATAGGACAGTATACTATGCCATATGCGTGGCCACTAGCGCGGTTCGAGCGCGGCCGCTCTAGTCAATCCGCAGCGCAGGAAGTTCAGGGGTAAACTTGGAAGTTTGGGGGTACTTCTACTTAACCTATAAGAGGTCCAGCTCGCCCAAAAAGACATTATCAAGGTTTTTATAGTTTTTGTGAAGGCAAGAAGAGGCAAGAGGCAAGGAGGATAATTCGACATCGAGTTCTACCTTTCTTCCTTTTGTATTTATCATTCATGATGAATTTTGCTGTTGTTATTATGAGCACGATTATGAGTAGCTAATTATTTAGTCTAGGGTTTTGATGGAACCTGTTGAGGGATGAACTTCTTGTTGTGTTAATATAGTTTGCCCAGTTTAATCTCTATTTGTTCAACTACGTTCTTGTTGTAGTTAATTGATAGGATCCTCAATTAGCTGTGCCTATTTGGTATGTATTACTCGGGAGAGAGCGCATATTTAGGTAGTTGTTGAACAACACCACTCCCAAAGTATATGAGGAATCAATAACCGAGGGTTTAAAGGTGGGATTAGGGATAACGAAACTTTGGGTGCGATCTAAGTGAGCTATAATAAAAGCTAGCTAGCATAACTCGGGAGAGTGCATCTAGTAAATTATTGTAATTACTCGGGAGAGATTTACGGTAGTAAGAGTGCTCATGATCGATAGAGACGATTAGGCAAATCTATGCGAAACATAACGGAAGGGATTCCATCAATAGGGGAAATCACAACCTTAGATCCTTCTCTTAATTGTTTACAACTCAGTCATAGTTAGCTTTTAGTTTACTTAACTTTATTCAGTTATAGTTAGTAAAAATATCACCAATTGTTATTCAAAACATCTGGGAAATTGATTACGAAGAATTCAGTGAGTCTGACAAAATTAATTGGTAGGTTAATTCCCTGTGGATTCGACTCTGGCTAAATACTCGGATTATATTTGCAACGACTGCTTGTCCTTTTCATAAGGCATAGTTGGGCGTGATCACCAAGTTTGCAAGTAATGGATCCCGAGCCAAGAAATCCTCAATAACTCATGGACTGTCGTCAATCGCCATCTCCATCGCAATGTCTCTCAGGCCGAGAAATCCTCGAAAACTCGAGGACTACCGTCAATCGCCATCTCCATCGACTTATTAAAAATCCGAGGCCATAAGATCCCAAATGAGCAGCCTCGGTCTCGTAAGACCTGTATAAGGCAACAACAATATCTGTAAGACCTCAATCAAGGCATGACCATTTGTACCAAGTGATAATATCTGTAAGACCTAGAGCAAGGCATGAACCATACTTGTACCAAGTATCCAAAACTGTAAGACCTCAAAGGCATGTAAAACTTGTAAGACCTTACTAAAGGCATAAACCCGATCTCAAAGTTAAGGCTATATATCGAACTTGTAAGACCCCTAAAAGGCATACCCTCGATATAGACGCCGAAACTACTTCACTCGGGACTAAATGGCTCCGGCCAAACACAAATGACTACGGTCACAAGGCTGTACCAGCCAAACTAACGCGACTCGGGGACGCCCGACCGTCGCTACAAAATCATAGGCCTTCTATTACTTCGAATCTACTTTGAAAAGAACCGGTGAAACATGCTACCCTCGATATAGGCAAAAGAGCTTCGCCCGTGTCAACTCCTAAATACCGGCTTTGAGATACTCAGACTCCAAGCCAAACCTCCCGAGGTGCTCGATCTTCGCCATATAACGACTCGCAATCGAGGTTTTTTATTAAATCGTCGATGAGTCAGGCAAAAACTTTTAAAAAATCCTTATCGAGGGAAAAATAAAGCCTACATAAAAGGTCGCATTGACCCAAGGCATAAGAGCCATTATCGCCAGCCCACATAAAAGGTCGCATCGACCTAAGGCGTAAGAGCCATTGTTGCCAGCCCACGTAAAAGGTCGCATCGACCTAAGCATAAGAGCCATTGTCGCCAACCCGCATAAAAGGTCGTACTGACCCAACGCGTAAGAGCCTAAGGGCCAGCTTTAAATTCAAAAACTTGAGGGTGGATTGAGCTCGAGTCGGAAACCCGATTCGGAGACTGAACCCAAAACAGTTAACTAAATCTGCCTAAGAGCAAAAGCATAAGAGCCATTATCGCCGGCTTATACTAAAGGTCGCATCGACCGAGCGCGTAAGAGCCTACGGGCCAGCCCAATGAGCCTTAGGGCCATACACGAATCTAAAGATTCCTTCTAACTCAAAGATCAGTTCACCTAGCTAAACTCAAGGCAAAAAGAAATGCAGGAGAAACAAAACTGCGAGGTCTCCTCGTTATACATACATACAAAAAAACACAAGCTCCATCTACAAACGTGCTTTGAAAGTACTATATATAGAATCGAAAAGTGCAATCTACGTTCCCCTTGGGGACTATGGCCCGTTGACCTCATCCTCGCTATCCTCGGCATCAGACAGAAGTGCTTTAGCGCCACGTTCGTCTGCCCTCGCCCACTTCACCTCTTCCGAGAGGTCAAAGCCCCTAGCACGGATCTCCTCGAGGGTTTTCCTTCGAGACTTACACCGAGCATATTCCTTGCTCCTGCCCTCGCGATCAAGAACCTTTCTTAGTTCAGCTTGAGCATCGGCAACATCCTTCAAATAGACCGCCACTTTCTGGTCAGTTGCGGTTCGGCTCATTACGGCTTCAGCCCGGGCGTCCACAACCTCGGTCTTTATATTCAAAAGCTCAGACTCGAGCTTCGTAATCATATCTGTTTGAACCGAGCTATTATCATGAACTAAGCGAAGTTGAACCTCAAGAGCGGGGGCTTTAGTTAGAGCACCCTTCCCCGCAGAGGCCTGAACCTCCGCCTGAGCCTTCAACTCATCGTACTCGTGCTTGGCTCGGCTAGCTTCGTTCCGAAGGCGCTCCAGGTCCTCTGTCTTTTTCTGCAACTGAAATAAACAAAACATTAGTCTCAGGAACTAGAAGAGAGAACACACACTCGCTCGGAGCAAAAACTACTTGCTCCTTCAAATAGCTCTCATAATTCAAGCTCCGACTCGCCTCATACCGAAAGCATGCCAACTCAACTTCCCTTTCATCGCAAAGGAGCCTAAGGGATTTCTCCTCATCCAGAGCTTTCCGCTGACTGGACTCACGGTGAAGCAGCTCGGTCTTAATCTTGTCAAAAGCCTGCAAAAGAAAACCCAATAAAGAAGGGAAGGCACGAAACTCGAAAGGCCTGTGCCAAAACTCATCCCAGAGTGAAGCCGCTGGCCTTCCTCGAAGGTCGAGCACACATCTGCTAGCCTGGCCCCTTCAGCTTTGAAAGAGTCAACCCCGGTCGGGGCACGATCGCTCGGTGCATATGATCTCGTGTTTTGAGTATCCCTCGAAGTACCTCCGACGGAAAAAGAGGACGACATCGTAGGAGAAATCGCCCTTCCAAAGCCCAGAAATCACGGGCGCGGCAAGCTCAGTCAATACTTCCATTCCGGGCCCCCGGTCCAGATTCACCTTGCTTTGAGCATCGTGCCCTGCAAAGGTATCTCTTGCTTATTGTTATCATTCTTTAGCCCAGAAGCTAGCAACTCTTCTCCCTCTCCAAAGGGGCACGACCCCGCCTCAGAAGGCTCCCCGATGCCTACAATAACAGGGTTAGTGCGCAGAAAGAGAAAGTGTTTTTCCAACTGAAAAAAGGGAAGGGAACAAATCGCATATCACATACCATGATGTTTTGCCTCCCATCAGCCCCTGGATAAAGCTTGCCACTTACGCTCATCATAGGTCGAGTGGGCCGCCAACTCCCGAGCCCAATTTGGCAGATCAGAGACCTCGCACGACATCCACAAGATTGTTGCAGAAGAGGTAAAGATGGCACATTTACGGAACACTCTTTTGCCATAATTAGAAAACTGCGAAGGCACGAATGTGCAACTTACGTGTATAATTCCATTCCTTAGGGAACGGCATAAACTCTACGGGGATAATATCAAGACTCCGTACTCGGACGAATCGACTCATCCACTCCCGATATACGTCTTCTTCATCATCAACAATGAAAGGCGTGGCCAACCGGCATCGTAATGTTAGCAGACCTCGATGGTGAAAAGGTCGGTAGAGCCTGATAAGATGACTGAGCGTGAATTCAAGCCCTGCCCTCTCCGCGAAAAACCTCATCATCAGTACTATCCGCCGAAATGGCGGATGAATCTGCGCTAAGGTGACCCGGTATTTCCAACAGAAATCAAGCACGACCCTATCAGGGGGACCTAGCCTGAAGGGGTACATGTACACGTTCAAAAATCCCTCAGCATGGTCCATGATGCTCTCCTTCGGGAGAGGTATCCACAATGCTAACTTTCCCCCCATCCATAGTCCTTCCTCACCAACTCAAGGTGCTCCTCTCCTATTCAAGAAATGAATTTCGAGGCGTAATCCCGATAACCTCGAACGTTGGGAGTCTCTTCTGGGGGGAGATTCCCTCCCGAAGCAAAGCGCCCAGTGGAGGAGCTTTTTTCTCCTTGCCGAGCTGATTCGGGCATAGCAGCCATGGCTATAGTAAAACGAAGGAAGGGGAAATGAAGACTTGGGCGAAAGCTTTGAGTTAAAGGAAAATTGGCGCAAGAAAGGAGAACTCTATGAGAGAGGATAACTGCTCGGAATGGCGGAATCTCCAAAAAGGCGAAGACAACCCTATATATAGGAAAAGCGACGACAACATGCCTACCCTAAAGGCCGACTAGAAATATTGGCTAAAGCTCTTATCGCTTTGGAAAGATACACCGGCAGAATCGCCTCGATCATTTCGTAACCATATCCTACACTCGACGTTTCCATACAGTGCTTCAAGGTCGAAAACCCCGCATCAACCAAGTCCCGAGGTGGTACCCGACCTAGAGGACCTATATCAAAAAGAATTTAGGCTCCAAGAAGCCATTAGCACCATTGTAAGTCCCAAGGTGGTACCCGACCTCGAGGACCTCCATCAAGAAGAAGTTAGGCTCCAAGAAGCCATTGGCAGCATTGCAAGTCCCGAGGTGGTACCCGACCTCGAGGACCTCCACAGAAAGAAGACAGGCTCCAAGTAAACCATTAATATTGCTATAAATCCCGAGATGGTACACGATCTCGAGGGCCTCCACCAAGAGGAAGATTGGCTCTAGAGAGCCATCAATGTCATTACAGGTCCCGAGATGGTACCCGATCTTGAGGGTTTCTCTCAAGAAGAAAATAAGCGCTTAAACTCTATTCATATGGGTTTAGCCTCGGGGTACCATCTAAACCCGCGTAAACCCTCACCCTGATCTATCTACAACGCCTTAAGGCTATCTACACTAAGTTCAAAACAAGTTTCCAGGTGGCGCGGATTTTAGTAAACCCCCACTCGGGGACTGAAAGCCCTACTCCCATTTAACTCGAAGTCAGGGTCCCGGCAACCCAAGTTTATCAGTCTAATCCGGGCTCGGTCCAAGGAACAACAAAGGGTTCTGCGGGGAGCCGTGTTAGTCAATCAAAAATCAGAAGAAACACTCGCTCATGGGCTTGATATACGCACCAATCGGTGGGGTCAAGCACTCAGATTTTTCACAAGCATAGATAAAGGGAAATATAGCATACAACAGAGACAAATTGAAGAAACATCTTTTCCATTAATAGACAACAGTTACAAAGCCCACGAGGGGTCCTTACATATGATTACAAAAGCCTACGAAGGGTCCTTACACAGAAACAAAGAAGCAAAAGAAAATACATACAACGAAAGCCAAGAGTCTAAGCTGTTCTCAGGGGTGTATTCTTGGCGGCGTTATGTTCGACCGCCGCCCCCTCGGCAATCGTATCTCTGGAGGCCTGATCTCAATTCGCCCGCCAACAGCATCTATAAGGTTGAGAAAGGCAAAGGAGATGAAGTGCCATAACCGGCCGGAGTAAGGAGGTGATCAGCGGTGTATAGTCCGACTGCCCTCCCGAGCAGTAGTGTAGAGTCCAAACATCCTCCTAAATCGGAAGAAATTGGCCCCCCTGTCTCGCCATCTCGAGCCAACAACGACATCAGTAATAGCAACAACAACAACAACAATAATAACAACAAGTCAGTGTAATCCCGCTCGGCAAGGGAAAGACCTAGGAAAGGGCCGCGGCATGGCTGATGAGAACGCCGCCATGCGGCCGTAGGACCGCGGGGCTCAAACATGGAAAATAACAATGAATGGGGATAAAGAGAAGAGAAGGGTGAAAGACTAATCTGAGAGCACTTGAATAAAGAAATGGTTCTAGGAGGTTCCCTTTTATAGGGGGTGGCAGCGTAACCAGCGACCCCATTAATGCCCTTGAAAGACGTATCAGCAGGCGCAATCAATGCATTTTTTGGGAACTAAATCGACGGTGATATTGTCACTCTGGAAAATCAGAATCGGCAGTACATTGAATGACACCGAAAGGATGAACCGACGGCACGTCTCAGTTATCGCAAAGACCTACATCATTAATATGACCTCATCATGGGAAGTTCGAAGGGATGGATATCAAAGTCGTTTCTTATTGTTCCACTCTAAGAAACGCGGGGACTATCTGTATACGGTGAAATCAGAGGGTCCAATTTCCCGTCGACGCGACACCTCAAAAATGCATCTCGAAGGCTCAAAAATATGGTTGAGTTTTCCTCCCTCGAAGGTCGTCGATGCTCGTCCTCGGGGCAATATAGACCGACAACTATGATGAAAAAGTGGGAAGTTCCCTAGGCGCACGACTGAGGCTGACAAAGCCTATAGGTCTAGCCCAGACCCGTATCAGGGCATTATGTGGCTACACCTGCCCCATATCTTTGTAATTAATGCTTTTGTACTATGCTCCCCCTCATATATAAGCGGGAACCCTTGTCATTTGCAGACATCTGTTGCTCCATACTAAAATATACAAGAACATTCTCTCTACTCTCTAACACATTCTCTTGGAATCATTACTTCATTTATCGCTTACATTTATTGTGTTCTATCCATTGTTCTTCATTTATTGCTTATTATTGGCCATAAAGAGCCGTCACTGATTCTATTATAACTGTTAGTCATCCATCGATTACCCCCGATAGCTCCCAGCCGAGCTTCAGACTCGACCCCGAGGTCCTTGAATAAGCCAGCTCGAGGCTCCCATTCAGTTTGGTTATCACCCTGCTCTCAAGCTCTAATCTCGTTTCTAAGTCTTTCACATAGCACCAACTGCTTAACAACTAACATAAAAATAGATCACGTATTTTTAGAACCTCACATAATCAAGTTTAATTGTTATTACCATTTTCACGGTAAACACACCCTTAAGCATGCGACTAAGATATAAACATGAATAATATCTGCTGAATTACGAGAATAACATGCGCGAGGAAAACCTGTCCAAAAGACATATATACATATATATGCGGATTACAGTGGGCGAGCTGACAAGTCCGCGATAGCCAAACCCAAAACTGAAAGCCGACAAGGCCACATACTATCCAATTGTACATGACTGTCTACAGACCTCTAATAGAAATACAATTGTACAAAGACGGGACTGAGCCACGTCATACCCATATATATATATATATATATATATATATANGATATATATATATATATATATATATATATATATATATATATATATATATATATATATATATGCTTGTATATATACATATACAAGCATATCGTACCAAAATCAAAAGCAGCTCCGGATCAAGTGGAGCACACCAACTCTCGCTGATCAAGGATCCTAAGAAGGGGGACCGTCAGCTTTCCTACTTGCACCTGCGGGCATGAAACGCAGGCCCCGTGAAATAGGGCGTCAGTACGAAAAATGTACTGCGTATGTAAGGCATGAAAATCAGTACGTAAAAGACATAGATGAAACATGGAATAAAGAAATTCATCTATAAATCTGAATATCTTTGTAAACTCTAAAACATTTATAATGTCATGCACGTGCATATAAATGTCGTGTCATGCATAGGTATAGGTGTACATAATATCATCAAGCCTCTTAGGGCATCCCATCATATTGTCTCGGCCACCGTGGGCAACATCACCAACATATGCCAATTGATCAGGTGGTGATGCGTATATAACGTCGTAACCTTTTCCCATATCCCTTATACATATACTTACATATATACACGTATATTCTTAAGTTAGGAACAGGACAAGTTTTCAAGTAATTTCCATATTCTTAAGTTGGGAGATCTTTAGTACCGATATGCCACTATTTACAAGTTCGATTACAATTTCTAACACAATCACCACCATCTATGAGACATGGCGTCCGATCACGACCAGATCGGCTAGGCCGTCTCCTACGATACATCAACCACAATCACAATTTTGAATTCAATTTCCAACACAATCATCACCATGTGTGGGGCATGGCGTCCGATCACGACCCGATCGGCTAGGCCGTCTCATTAGAGACATCACCATTTTCTATCAATTATCCCATTTCATACTTCTTTCACACCTTTTCATTTAATTGGCACTAGTGGTCACAATTGTAATTTCCCCTTTCTATTTGGAATGTTGGTTGTATTTCATATTTCATATTTCATGGTCACCTTTTTCACTTTCAACCATCATCATGTATTTTTAGCAACAAGTCATTTACATTCAAGACATTAAACACACATATGAGCAAACAAGAGTCTTAAGCGCATTGCGGTTTCTTACACAATTGACATTAGCTATCATTTGAAACGCAACTTAAAGCCATAGAATTTAGATAAGCAACCTATACTTTGAACCCGTTATCAAATAGTACTACAACTTAACAAGAACATTTGGAATACATATTGAACACATATGTCTTTGGAGACAAAGTTTATTCGGAATAATCGATTCGTAATGAGTAACTCGGGACGTACAATGATATTATGGGGTTCAATTCTAATAGAAGAGTTTATCCAACATACCTTACTTGAGCTTCCTTAAACTCTAAAATATTCCAAAAATCTTAGCAACTTCGATCTGTTTTAGAAATATAACAAATTGAACCAAAAATTAGGAAGATGATTATAGTTCTAGCTCATTTAAGCATTTTATCAAACGTTAGGTGTGCATTACGGTTTCAAGGTCCTCCTATGGTGGATTCCATCATCCCACATCCTATTATCTACCATTTTAGCTCAACAATCTTCCTACACCCATTGATAACATATGCATGCAAGATGAACAACTCCCACACCCAAGAATTGCCTTACTAATTACCCATTTTTAGTTAAATTTTGAAATTGAGGGTTAGGGTGTAGAATTTTACCTCTATGATGAAGACATAGTGAGTTACCCGTGTTAATCTTCCAAGATTTGATCAAGAATTGAGGAACAATTGGTTGAGGAACTGTCTCTTCCACTCTAGAGCACTTCCACACTCTCAAAATATACGTTTCAACCTTCTAAAATGACCCCCAATATAAGAATGGGGTCGGGTTCATAAAACTAGAAAAATGAAGCTCCAAAACACAATCTATAGTCGCATATGCGACTGCATAAAGATTCTGCGGCCCGTGAAATGGACCACGAAATGGCCTCCCAAACTGGGCACCTCCGACTGGGTATGGTCGTTATGCGGCCCGCAGACCTCTTTTGTGGTTGCACAATGTATCGCAGACCTGTTCTGCAGTCGCATAATCGACCACAAAATGGCATCCAAACTTGCCCAACATCTGCCTCACTCTACGGCCATTCTGCAGCCCGTAGAGTGATTCTGTGGCCTACATAGTGGACCGCAGAAATGCCTATTTTTGCCAAAAATTTTCCTTTATTCCCCAGCACACTGTTCAACCCAAAAATTCCATATCGCGGCGAGCTTGCGAGCCGAGAAGAATCTCTACAATCATGAACGTGTAAGTCTACCTTGGCACCACAAAATACCGGGTTTTAAATAAACTTTTACGGGGCCTTACAAAATACTCCCATCGTGTAGAGATTTCCAATTCATGTCTCTCCCATCGCGTGGAGATTTTATATTTCAGCCACTCCCGTCGTGCTGAGATTTTCTATCTTTTCACTCCAATCGTGCGGAGATTTAACTTTCCTATCAGTGCTTTGATATTGCCTTGGAACAATACACAACCCGTCAAAGCTCCGATATCGCATCGGAACGGTAAACAATTTTGTCAAATTTTACATTCCTGTCAATGCTCCGATATCGCATTGGAACGGTACACAGCCGGTTAAAGCTCTGATATCGCATTGGAACGGTAAATAATCTGTCAAATTTAACATTCTTGTCAATGCTCCGATATCGCATCGGAATGGTACACAACCATTCAAAGTTCCGATATCGTATCAAAATGGTAAACAGTCCATCAAATGTTACATTTCCGTCAATGTTTTGATATTGCACCGAAACACTACACAGCCCGTCAAAGCTCTGATACCGCATCGGAACGGTAAATAGTTAGTTAAATTTTATATTCCTATCAATGCTCCGATATCGTACAACCCATCAAAGCTTTGATTCGCATCAAAATGGTAAACAGTCCGTCAAATTTTACATTCCTCTCAATGCTCCGATATCGCATCGGAACGGTACACAGCATGCAAAGCTCCGATATCACATCGGAATGGTACACAGCCCGTCACTATACTTTCCTGTCCATGCTCCGATATCGCATCAGAACAAGACTACAGCCCATCTTCTTACTTTCCTGTCCATTCTCTGATATCACATCAGAACGGTACTACAACCCATCATTTACTTTCCTGTCCATGCTCCGGTATCACATCGGAAGGGTACTACAGCCCATCATTTTACTTTCCTGTCCATGCTCCGATATCACATCGAAATGGTAATACATCCCGTCATTTTACTTTCTGTCCATGCTTTGATATCGCATCTGAATGGTACTATAGCCCGTTATTTTACTTTCCTATCCATGCTCCGATATCGCATCGAAACAGTACTACAGCCCGTCATTATACTTTCCTATCCATGCTCCGATATCGCATCGGAATGTTACTACATCCCTTTATTTTATTTCCTATCCATGATCCGATATTGCACCGAAACGGTACTACAACCCATCATTTTACTTTCCTATCCATGCTCTAATATCGCTGCTCCGATATCACATCGGAACGGTAACAAAGCGGTCTAACATTCAATGCTCCGATATCGCTTCGGGACGGTAACTATAAAGCCTGTCTAACTTCCAGTGCTCTGATATCGCTTTGGAACGGTAACTACAAAGCCCGTTTTACGTTCAGTTCTCTCTATCAAAAATCACAAATATTGATTAATTCAAAAATTCATAAAAAATGAAAATGAAATGAAAATTTAATAATATTTTCTTTTCACCCTTCCTGAACTACGCTTGACCTAACTCTCATTTCAACGATATACGTAGGCAACCTTCGGGTTCTGTTTCATTTTAAAAAACCCAAAAATTATTAAGTCCAAAAATTCAAAAAAAATATTTATATTGTCAAAATCACAAAAGAATATATTGATTAAGTCAAAAATTCAAAAAAAAAATTACGTCAAAAAGACAAAAAAAAAGATCAATTGGTTGAAACCAACACAATTAGGAGTGTGCATGAGAAAGAACAATGGTTAATTGGTATGATGAAGAGGATCAACTTCGTGGTAAACCATAGATTCCCGTGGTAACTCTTAGTTATACCTTAGTGATGCTTAAAAAATCTCATGCTTACAGTTACGGTAAGAACAAATACGACCTCATCGCTTTATGTGCATTGTGTGGTGAGCCTAGATTAAAATTCATTGCATTGCATTGTAGATCTAAAACTTGGCCCGAATGTCTGTTGAGGCTGTCGCGCCCCTTTTTCTCGCGAAAGCGGATTTCGACCTTTGAAAACTCCTTTTGAGAGAAGGGAAAAGGAATTGGTTAAGAGAGTCGACACCTAACGAATTAAGGTGCATTAGGGCACCTATAGCAAATAACTCAGATTATACCAGTTCGCATCACCAGAGATCAAATAAGGGCTTAAATTACCTTGAGGGGAAGGTGTTAGGCACCCCTCGAGGTCCACAACGGTGGGTCCCGGCCAAACTTAACTTATGTGAATTAGTCTAAAGAAAGGGAGGGAAATATTTAATAGGGATGGGGGGTCCTAAGTTTTTTAGCCTATAGGATCACCCGTGCAACATATATAATACTTCGTAACTCCCCGATATGAGGGTATTACTCATATTATTCAGCGGGCATAGACTATCATCTCCTGCTACCTGATTACTATCTTGGAGTTTTTACCTAAAGCGCTCTAATCAGTTCTAACTCGTGTCCTATACGTGCACTACCCGTCCCTTACCTATGGTCCTGGAGGCATTGGGACCTCTATTTAGGATGGTTCTGGACTCGACCTAAGTTGCTCAAAATTATAAAATACTAGACGACATACAAAACAATTAGGACTTTTCAAATAAAGAGAAATAAAGGCTCAAATTAGCCTCACATATAAACAGCAAATGCACGCAGACTGATTAGCAGGTTTTAGTAATTACAGAGTCCTATAGGCAGGATATCTAGGTGATATTGAACAAGCAGGCAATCATAGATAATCGGTTTCTGAATATGGGTATTAGAACCTACCCATATATTTACCTACTGATTTTAGCTTAGCGTAGTATCTGGGCGTTTTATACAATAATAACAAGTCACCCGAATATGGCCAGAGTTATTTGTTTAATCCTATAGGCATGTTGTCTAGGTGATTGACACTGATAACCACAGAAGCACATTCAAAATCATTTAATTGAATCCTATAGGCATGATTTCAATAATTGAACTTATTTTAACCCTAGGGGCATGATTTCTACAAGTGATCTGATTTTAACACTATAGGCATGATTTCTAGAATTGAACTGATTTTAACCCTATAGGCATGATTTCTAGAATTAACCAGTATACAAGCAAGATTTTGTACACATAATTAAGCCAAGTATTGATCTTATGGGCATGGTTGCTAACACAATTACTGGACAAATTGATACACCTAAAGGCAGGATTTCTAACAGATCACAGTGTTAGTCCTATAGGAAGGATTTCTAGCATGTAAATACAATATAGAACCTATAGGCAGGATTTCTAACATACAGCAACATAATTTGGATTTATAAGCAGAATCAACATCACAAATAAAGACCCTATATGCAGGATTTCTACCCGACTTTGCAAATAAAAATAAGAAACCCTTCCCAATTTTACTAAATACCCTAGAATTGTAATTACAAAATTATTACAGACTAGGTTAATGAATGAATTACAGAATAAATAAAACTATAGAGAGCCTACAACAGGCCCAAATACACCTGGACAATCCAGGACTTCAACCCTTAACATCTCTAAGGCTCATTTTCATAGATACACAATAACCAGTGGTGAATGATTCACCCATAGCACACAAAACCCAAAACTCTAATGTGTCAGAGTTCCCTAGGGCTTCGAGAACCCAGGGCAGTGCTCACACTAGAGAACAAATGCTCAGAAACATTTTAAAGGAGATTGGGAACCAAACCCCAGTGTGTCAGAGTTCACAAGGGTCTCACCTGGACTCCGAGCAGTGCTCACACTGGGGAGGTCAAGAACAGAACCTAAAGGACCTAAGAATGGGGATTCAGGACAGCACAAAGCAGCACATAAAAGGAGGAAATGGCTAAGGGGCAGATTAAAAGACCTACTTGATTTTAGGAAGACAACATAACAGAGTTCAGAACACAGGGTAGCAAGACTTGAACACATAGGCAAAACTACATTGAAAGATCTAAGAACAACAAGTTGGCAAGATTTTGCAAAGTTCTTCATGCATAGTACTTAATGAGTTAAAGCTTGAAAGGTCTAATTAGGCTAAGTATACATGCTGGCATTAAGGACTAGTGGTGCTTACTCACAAATAGTATTCCAACATGGCAGGAAAACATAAATATGATAAGTACCCTAGAGTTAATCAATTACTTGAAAGAGTATGGATTGAAGACATGCTAGAGAAAACATTATTAGGGCACATAAGTGACAGAAAAGGACTCGGAACTGATCAAACATATCAAGACAAACTTAGAACATGTGAACTTAAAGATATTCTAGTATTACCCTAAGATATTACTAAAAGTTCAAGACAAGTGCAAAATTAGTAAGACTGCATACAGGAAACAACTTAGAAGGTATTAAGCTAAACACTTAAGAGGATTCATATTATTCAAACAAACAGTCTCAGAACTAACAGTGTTAATTAGAGAACTAAAGGGACTCGAACAAGCATGGAATTGACAGAAGCATGCTCAAAAAATAAACCTTAAACCCCAATGGGCTATTATTGCAAAATGTGCAATTTTAGCCTTAAAAATGCAAGTGTAATTATAATAAATGCACCAAAAATATTTAAAACTTAATATATATATATATATATATATATATATATAAATGATGAAGTTAGATGATAAAATCATCATTAAAATTATTTGTGATGTAATTAATGATTGTTTATTTAATAAAATATGAGAATAAATTGATTTAAAATCTTTAAAATTATGGAAAAATTTGGAAAAATACTTGTATGTGTTTATGAATCAAATGATGATGCATATGCGCTCTTTTGAAAGCATATATGTATGTTTAAAATATATGAGGGGAAAATTGGGTATCAACAGCTACCCCTCTTTAGCCGGGAAGGTTGAGAGAGTTGTCGGGTAAAGAAATGATGACCGATTTCGACCGAATGGGGTGATTTGAAAGATACATACCGCACTCTGGCTTCTGAGCTGCCTACATATCCTTAGTCTTACAGGAATCAGGCCGTGTGTAGTTCTGAATCCAGCGGTGGAATAAGCTGATGGAGTTATTATAAGAACGAACAAAATATTCTGGACAGGATGGATCGGGATTTGAAAATGGTTGTGGATACTTGAGTAGATGTTGGATGAGAATGGGTAACGGACAATGATCGATTACGTTTGAAATAATTTGAGGGATATGAACGTTGAATGGAAAGGTTGCTCCCGTTAGGAGAACGGTTGCTTCTTGGATTACCTGCAAACTCAGAATATGATTGCATGCAAGTATATATAGATTATTGCGTAAACTTAAACATGATGAAAATTCCCTTTGGACCATGAAGTTTGTCTTTGGACGGTGAGGATGACGTCCTTAGACCATGATGTCTCGGGCCATGACTTATGTAGTAAGGGATTCGCAGGCCACGAAATGACGTTTTCGGGCCATGAAGATGGTGCCTCCGAACCATGATTCCTTTGAATAATGATGTGCGAGACTGGGAGGTTCTCAAGCCATGGCATGGTGTCTTCCGGCTATGAGAATGATGCCTTCAGACTATGACGCCTTTGGACAAGTTGGCTATATATAAGCCCATGAGATGTAGAGACATGATGCCAGAGATAATAACAAGATAGGGCTTAGCCTTGCATAGAGTTTGGGGCAGAGCTTAGCCCCGATAGAGGAAAATAATGCAAGGTTTAGAATAGAGCAACATCTATGCAAAGGGAGACAGTGCTTAGTCTCATGCAAGGTTTGGGACAATGCTTAGTCCCATGGCAAGGAAAGGCAATGTTTAGCCTTATGCAATAATGGAGGCAATGCTTAGCCTCATGTAAGAAAAGGAGACAGTGCTTAGTCTCAAGCAAGGAAAGGCAATGATTAGCCTTATGCAATAATGGAGGTAATTCTTAGCCTCATGTAATGTAATGAGGGTAGTTCTTAGCCCTATGCAGAGAAAGGCAGTGCTTAGCCTTATGCAATGATGAAGGCAGTGATTAGCATCATGCAAGGATCGAGACAGTGCTTAGTCTCATGCAAGGAGAAGGCAGTGCTTAGCCTTATGCAGATTGGGAGGTAGGGCTTAGCCTCATGCAAGGATCGAGACAGTGCTTAGTCTCATGCAAATGTAGGGAAGGCAATGCTTAGCCTTATACAGATAGGGAGGCAGGGCTTAGCCTCATGCAAGGATTAAGACAGTGCTTAGTCTCATGCAAAGAGAAGGCGGTGCTTAGCCTTATGCAGATTGGGAGGCAGGTCTTAGCCTCATGCAAGGATCGAGACAGTGCTTAGTCTCATACAAACGTAGGGAAAGCAATGCTTAGCCTTATGCAAATAGGGAGGTAGGGCTTAGCCTTATGCAAGGATCGAGACAGTGCTTAGTCTCATGCAAGGAGAAGGCAGTGCTTAGCCTTATGCAGATAGAGAGGCAGGGCTTAGCCTCACGCAAGGATCGAGACAGTTCTTAGTCTCATGCAAATGTAAAAGTAAGAGCGAAGTATTCTTAGCTGGAAATATGTTTATGTATGGTGATTCTGTTGTTGTGACGATGCTTATGGTGATGACCTATTCCTGCAGCCAAAGAAAAATTTTGAGTTTTCCGGGGGAGGTTGGTTCGTTACTTTGTCTGCTTGCTTTAGAAAAATTTTGAGTTTTCCGGGGGAGGTTGGTTCGTTACTTTGTCTGCTTGCTTTGCTCCACTCTACCTGAGGGTCCTGTTCAAGTCACCATGGGTAGAACTTGGCTAAAGATAAAGTTTCTTTTCAAAAGTATGCGTGTATGGTTTTCAAAAACATAGTAATATGCAAATTACGAAATCAATTAGATGAACCAGTGACTGTGATGTTATCAAAGACATTGCAACCTTCTTGCCATAGAATTTTGAGGGTCCTCCTCAAAATTCTGCCCCAGTTATCTAAATGACCTTCTGGTTGCTCTGCATGCAGTGTCATTGGTTGTACTTACTTCGGAATTTTGAGGGTCCTCCTCAAAATTCTGCCCCAGTTTCTGATTATGGGGAAAATGAAAATATTATTGAATTGTGACCAAACCCATAGGGCTGCCTACATATCCCCTCTTAAACGGGAATCAAGTCAAGTGTAGTTCAATTACATCATAGATTTACACAAAGTATGTTTTGACTGCGTCTGAGCTGATAGGCTTTGGCCAGATTTCTCCATCCATTTCTGCGAGTTTTAGTGCTCCTCCTGTTAGTACCATGTGAACCATGTAGGGACCTTGCCAGTTGGGTGAATTTCCCCTTGGCTTCATCTTGATATGGAAAGATCCGTTTCAATACCAGCTGCCCCGGTGTGAACTGTCCAGGTTTGACCCTTTTGTTGACAGCTCTGGACATCCTATTCTGATAAAGCTGACCATGACACACTGCATTCTTTCTTTTTCTATCGATAAGAGCCAATTGTTTATAGCGACCCCTTATCCATTCTATATCACTGAGTTCTACTTCATGTATAATTCTCAAAGAAGGAATTTCTACCTCGGCGGGGATGATGGCTTCAGTACCGTAGACCAACAAATAAGGAGTTTCCCCGGTTGATGTGCGGACTGTGGTGCGATATCCAAACAAGGCAAACGGTAACTTCTCATGCCATTGTTTGTGGTTCTCTACCATCTTTTTTAGTATCTTCTTGATGTTTTTGTTGGCGACCTCCACGGCTCCATTCATTTGAGGCCTGTATGCTGTGGAATTCCTGTGCTTGATTTTGAAGGTTTCACACATAGCTTTCATCAAATCACTATTGAGATTGGCGGCATTGTTAGTGATGATGGACTCTGGAACCCAGAATTGACAAACAATACGATCCCTGACAAAATCTATGACGACTTTCTTGGTTACAGCTTTGAAGGATGCAGCTTCAACCCATTTGGTAAAGTAATCGACGGACACTAAAATGAATCGGTGTCCATTCGAAGCAGTGGGTTCGATTGGACCAATGGCATAATTCCCCAAAATGCAAAAGGCCAAGATGCACTTGTTGCATTGAGTTCGTTTGGTGGCACCCGTATCATATCTGCATGTATCTGGCACTGGTGGCATTTCTGGACATACCGGATGCGGTCTATTTCCATAGTCATCTAAAAATATCCGGCCTTGAGTATCTTCTTGGCTAAGACAAAACCGTTCATATGTGGGTCGCAGGTTCCGGCATGTATTTCTTCAAGTAATTTGGAAGCCTCCTTGGCGTCAACACACCGTAAAAGTCCTAGATCAAGAGTTTTTCTATACAGAATTCCTTTGCTTTGGAAGAAATGATTGGACAACTTCCGAAGTGCGCATTTCTGAGTGTGGTTTGCATGCTCTGGACCCTTTTCCAAATATTCCTTAATATCGTGAAACCATGGATTTCCGTCTGTTTTTCTTCAACATGAGCACAGTATGCCGGTTGATTATGGATTCTTACCGAAATGGGATCGATGAAATTCTTGTTCAGATGTTGTATCATGGAGGACAAAGTAGCCAATGAGTTTGAAAATTCATTCTGGATTTTAGGGACGTGCAGGAACTCTATCTTTATGAATCTCTTCATTATCTCTTGTACATGATGTAGATATGGTAGTATTTTGGTATTCTTTGTAGCCCATTCTCCTTGTACCTGGTGCACCAGCAGGTCTGAGTCACCAATTACCTGCAGTTCCTGAACAATCATATCGATTGCCAAAGTGAGCCCTAATATGCAGGCTTCATACTCAGCCATATTATTGGTGCATGGGAACCTGAGTTTTGCAGACACCGGGTAATGTTGACTGGTTTCTGATACCAAGACGGCTCCGTTTCTGACTCCCTTGAAATTTACGGCTCTATCAAAAAATAATCTCCGCCCATCGTAGGCTTCAGCAATGTCTTCTCCTACGAATGTCACCTCTTCATCAGGAAAATATGTTTTTAGTGGTTCGTATTCTCCTCCTACAGGATTTTCAGCAAGATGATCTGCCAATGTTTGTCCTTTGACTGCCTTTTGGATTACATAGATGATATCGAATTCACTCAATAATAATTGCCACTTGGCCAGCTTCCCTGTAGGCATAGGCTTCTGAAAGATGTACTTTAGGGGATCCATCCTTGATATGAGATATGTGGTATAGGCACATAAGTAGTGCCTCAGTTTCTGAGCCATCCATGTCAGAGCACAGCAGGTGTGTTCTAGCAAAGAATACCGTGCTTCATAAGGTGTGAAATTCTTACTCAGATAATATATGGCTTGCTATTTTCTCCCCGTCTCGTCATGTTGCCCCGAAACACAACCGAAAGCCCCATCTAATACCGAAAGGTAGAGTAGTAGTGGTCTACCAGGTTCTGGCAGGACTAGGACTGGTGGTGTGGACAGGTATTCCTTGATTTTATCAAAAGCCTTTTGACACTTCTCAGTCCAGCTCGTTGTGACATCCTTCTTTAGCATTTTGAAAATTGGTTGACATATCACCGTGGACTGTGCTATGACGCGGCTAATGTGATTGAGATGTCCCAAGAAACTCATCACGTCCTTCTTGTTCTTTGGTGGTGGTAATTCCAGTATAGCTTTGACTTTTGACGGGTCCAACTCGATTCCCCGGCGACTGACGATGAATCCCAACAATTTTCTAGCAGGAACCCCAAATGCACATTTTGCGGGGTTCAGCTTTAGATTGTCCTTGCGCAGTCGATCAGAGAACTTTTTCAAATTTGCTACGGATCTGTGGCCTTCTTGGATTTGATGATGATATCATTCACATATACTTCTATCTCCTTGTATATCATATCATGGAAGATGGTTGTCATGGCCCTCATGTAGGTGGCCCCAGCATTCTTCAGACCAAATGGCATTATTTTGTAGAAATATACCCCCATAGTGTAATGAAGGCTGTCTTTTCTGCGTCTTCTTCGTCCATCCAGATTTGATGATAACCCACCAAGCAATCCACAAATGACTGGAGCTCATGCTTGGCGCAGTTGTCAATCAGTATGTGTATATTTGGCAGCGGGAAATCGTCCTTGGGACTTGCTCTGTTTAAATCCCTATAGTCGACACACACCCTGAATTTCCCATCTTTCTTTGGAACCGGCACAATGTTGGCTAACCAGGTTGGGTACTCAACTACCCTGAGGACTTTGGTTTTGATTTACATAGTGACTTCTTCCTTGATTTTTAGGCTCATATCTGGCTTGAACTTTCTGAGTTTTTGCTTTACTGGCGGTCACATTGGATTGGTAGGCCACTTATGAGCCACTATGGATGTTCTCAAACCGATCATGTCTCATACGACCATGCGAAAATGTCCTCATATCGCGTATTCTTCCTTTCTGACGGTAACAAGTGGATGCTTATGCGAGTTTCTTTGACGGTTTCAGAATCTCCCAAGTTGACTACCTCAGTCTCGTCCAGGTTGGACTTAGGTTTGTTCTCAAAGTTCTCAACTTCTCTAACGATTTCCTCGGGTATCATATCTTCTTCTTCTATCTCTTCCGAATCACTGTCCTTGTGTTGCATTGTCTCATTACATGTCACAGTCGTTGGTTCATTGAGGCAAGAAATAATAATGTTGTAGAGGAAAAATATGAAAGATAATGATAATAAAACGTCAAATTATTGATCAATGCTGAAACTTTAAACAAAGTAGCGTTTAAATGACTTCCAACTATGTTTTTCAAAACAAAATACTGAAAGAAAGATGTTTTTAAAACAAAAATGCTTAAAAGAATTGTTTTTCAAATAACGCTAGTAGCCATGCTACCCCGGGACTCGTATGTCCCTAGACGGTTTGGCGGTCCAATTTCTGAGAATTGCTCCCCTCTCCATTGTCTGAATGATAAGGTCTTCTTCCTCCTCCCCCTCAACTATCACATTGCAATCCATATCTTCGTCTTCTAAGAACAGGTTCCTTAGCCTAGCCAAAGCTTCCTCTTCTTTGGATCCCCATATTGTATCGGCCTGATGAAAGGTCTGACTCAGATGCGACACTGGTTGCTCAAGAGGGTAATAGGGACCATGCCATGGTGGCGACCAATCATCATATCTCTTCCAGGTATACTGATATCCAAACCCAAAAGTTGTATTGTGATGCTTTGGCTGTATTGGTTTGGTAATGTCTTGTAGGTTCTTCCCGAGCCCTTTATCGAGTTCATACCCCGACAATGCTAGTATGCTTTTTATTTTGCTGCTCCACCATTTATCTTTCTCAACAGCATTGACACGCTCGATGCGGTGATAAGTCTCTTCACCCAACTTCCTTCTATTCTCTACGACCGGAACAATTTGGTTGGTATAAAAGGGATTGCTTCTATCTCAGTGAATGATTACTTCCTAATGATTCCACTCAAATTTCATAACCTGGTGCAAAGTAGATGCCACGGCCCCAGCGGCATGTATCAAGGGTCGTCCCAACAACAAGTTGTAGGAGGCGGATATGTCCAGCACCTGAAATTCAACATCGAACCAGGTGGGACTCATTTGCAAGCATAAATTGGTTTCTCCAATTATGGCTCTTTGTGACCTATCGAACTCATTCACATTCATAGTCCCTGCTCGTATTTCGTGCAAACCCTTGCCCAACCTTTTTAGAGTTATCAATGGACAGATGTTGAGGCTGGACCCTTCGTCTATCAAAACCCTGGCAATGAACTTATCCTCGCATTGCACTGAGATGTGCAATGCCATGTTGTGGCTCAATCCCTTCAGTGGCAACTCATCTTTGTGAAAGGTGATCTTGTGGCTCTCCAGCACTTGCCCCACCATATTGTCCATCTCCCCACTGGTGATGTTGTTGGGCACATACACTTCATTCAACACCTTCATCAAAGCATTCCTATGCGCCTCAGAATTTTACAACAGTGACAGGATGGATATCTAGGCGGGAGTTTTGTTTAGATGGTCAACCACAAAATACTCCCTTGCTTGTACCTTTCTCCAGAGATCATCTAGATCAGTTTCAATGGTGGGTTGTTTGGCAGCAGCTTCCTTACTTGTTCCTCCCAAATACTCAGGTGTATAAATTCATCTAGTTCTGGTCATCCCTTGTGCGGCACCAAACTCTTCCATTTTTGCTTTACCTTTTCTCCTGGCTTCGACAACATAATACCAAGGTACGACATTGGATTTAAAGGGCGGTGTGGATGCTACCGTCACAGTGAAGGGTGCGGTTACTTCCACTTCAAATGGAGCAAGTGCAGCTGCAGATGCTGTCACTTCGATTTCAAACAGAGTTGATGTGGCTACCTCAACCTTGGCTGGTGGTTGTATCTGTACCACAAGAGGAGTGAGTGTGACTGCGGGTTTCTTAGGATCGTCACCTTCTCGATAAGCCCAATTGACCCTTCAGGATCCCATTCTTCGTCAGTCTCTATCACATTTACTCCTTCACCTATATGGTCTCGGAGAGGGTTGTTGTGAATATTGGGTACGGCTTCCTTTGCTTATATGACCTTGGTATTAGTCAGTGTATGAATCTTGTCTTTCAGAGTGCGGCATTCATCAATTGTATGTCCCTTCATGCCGGAATGGTATGAATATGTTTTGTTTGGGTTGACCCACTGGGAGGAGTTTTCCATAGCAACATTGGGAATAGGGGTAACATATCCGGCAGCCTTCAGTCTTTAATATAGTTGGTCATGGGTTCAGCAATAGGGGTGTATTGTCTGGGTGGTCTACGATCGAAATTGGGTCTGGGTTTTTGGTAGTTTTGGCGAGCTAGAGGTGAATGATAATAGGTTAGGTGTTATAAGTATGGTAGGCAGTAGCGGGTTGGGGATATTAGGGAGGTGAAGATTGGTATGCGGGTGGAAGCGTTTGGTATGTGAGTGGAGATTTTGGACCTTGGGCTACCATCACTGACTGTAATGCTTTGTTTGTAGCCTGCAACGCCTCAAAATTGGTTACCATTCCACTCTTGATCCCTTCTTCAATCCTTTCCCCGAGTTTGATGATGTCAAAGAATTTGTGATTCTTGATGACCATTAATCTCTCGTAGTCTTGTGGATCCTGGGCCCTGACGAAGAATTTGTTCATTTGCTCTTCTTCCAATGCTGGCCTAACATTTGCACCTTCTGACCTCCATCGAGTAGCATACTCATGGAAAAGTTTTGTTGGTTTCTTCTTGAGGTTCTCTATGTAGAAGACGTCCGACGCATTTTCTGTATTAAACCTGAATCGGTCCATGAAGTCTGATGCCATGCTTACCCAATTAACCCACTTCTTGGGATTTTGACTGATGTACCAAGATAGGGCATCTCCAGTAAGACTCCTCATGAATAGCTTCATGCGAATCCTTTCATCCTTCCCAACTCCCACGAGTTTGTCACATTATGTCCTCAAATGTACCTTCGGGTCACCTATCCCGTCAAATATCTCGAACTTAGGAGGTTTGTAACCCTCCGACAATTCTACGTCTGCTGAATACATAGATCCTCATATTTCAAACCTTGTATTCCCTTGCCTCCTTCAACACCCTGAACTCGACTTCTGAGCTTCTTGATCTCCTATGCCATATTCTTGTTGAACATGTCCTTCTCGGCAGATTTTGGTGTGTATGAGGTTGGTTAAGTGGAGTGGGCTAAGGTTTCTACGCATATGGGATTGTTTTGGTGGATGCCAGGAGTTTGAGTGTAGTGGTGATCATTGGTTGAATTTTGCAGGTCAGGAATAGGTTGTGGCGTATTTTGAGGAGTATGGTAAGTAGTGGTTTACGGGTACTGAGTCGGAAGATGTTGGTGTTGAGGAGGAGTTGGTACCGGTGGAGGATTAGGATTTTGGGGAGGTGTTGTGTACTGATGGGGTGCGGGAGGTTTTGTGGACGTTGGTTTGGTGTGTTTTGAGGATGTACTTGATTCTGGGCATTTTGCTGGTTAATATCTGGGATGTTTAGGGTGAGAGAGAGGTTTGCCAAGTTGCGGACCTACTCAAGTTCCCCTTGCAATTCTAGTATTTTCTACTCTAGTAGGAGGACCAAATCATTCTGCGTCGGAGTACTCTAACCGTCTGAAGTCTCAACATTCTCTGTATGTGTAGCGTTGTCTTTCCTAACACCACTCATATCATCCATCTTAGCTTTCCCCTTTCTTTTGGATCACTTGAAGGTGGAGGAAGTGGGGGGGTTCTGGATCTGGTATGATACGCGGATGATGCCAGTACGTGCGAACCAACCTTCGAGGATGGGAATAATCAAAATAAAGAAAAAAAACAAAAGGTAAATAAGTCAGTAAGGATTCTGAAAAGGTATTTTCAGTATTTAGACACGTATTGCGGAAATATAAAATTCGCGTCCTAATTTGGGAACCTCGTTGTGCCCGAGGTAATTTAATGCCGATAACTGCCTCATTTCATTAATGTAGTAAATAAGACGAACCTAAAAATGGCAATAAATAAATGAGTCACTAATGGAATTTGCCTTATTACATTCGAATTCCAAAACGACTCTAGAAAAGCAAATAATCCTAATCTACTTGGTCCGAGAGGGACCTTCTCCAGGCTTGGCCTTCTTGGCCCCATCAATCAGATTTCCCAGGTCGCGCATGCCTTCTCCGTCCCAGAACATGGTAGTAGCCTTGATCAACATGTTATTTGGCTGGATGTCTAAAAGGAGGGTAAGTTTCCAAGAACCCTTTTCACGTGATTTTTGTCGCTTGGCGAAAAGTTTTCCCACCAATCCAGCAATAAAGGTGGTATATTTTGTACCATGCCGAACCTGAGGACTTCGTGCCTCATTTTCTGCAAAAATAAACAAAGTTAGACCCTTTCCCCCCCCCCTCCGGATTCGACTACTTACACATTAAAGAATAGCATATTGGCATTTGTTTCTCCAAATAATGCACATCGTGATTGCACCCTTGGGATTATGGAAATACTGGTGGGCTTTGGACAGGGTTTTTTTTTACAAGGTTATTATGCGGACACATATTAACCCATGCTAGGTTTGATCATGATGCATGTACAGTTATCATCAGAGTAAGGTTTCTATAGAAGTCTAGACTGGTACCCTCAAGCGGACAACTTGAGAGGGAAAGGCACGGAACTGTCGACTGCACCCCTGATCGACTAGTTTTACCGCAAATAGGCCTTTCCAAATTCAAAAGGGTAATATAGGAAGAGCGCAGACACTTATCAAGTGTTGCTATGGTATTAATTACGCACGAGTGGAATATGATGTTGAGCATGTATTTATGCAAAAGGAAAATAATACGTTGTCAAGTATTTGCATGATGAAAACAAAAAGATGCGGTATTTAATAATTGTAAGGACAGGAAAGAAAGAAAAACAAGAAAAGGCATTAGTTCCAAGGCATGATCAAAAAAGAATTCAGTGAGCATAACTGAGATAATAGCGAAGGATGGCAAGTAAGTTGATATAAGGGAAAATGGAAAGGGATGTGCAAGTATTAGCAGAATAATAAACATGCGTTTATTGGAAAAGACTAATTCACAAAACAGGTTCGTTATGGTAAGAGCCTAAGGATATCCCCAGCAGAGTCGACATGCTGTCGCGCCCCTTTTTCTCGCGAAAGCGGGTTTCGACATTTGACAACTCCTTTTGAGAGAAGGGAAAAGGAATTGGTTATGAGAGTCGCCACCTAACGGATTCAGGTGCGTTAGGGCACCTATAGCAAATAACTTGTATTATACCAGTTTGCATCACCAGAGTCGGGTAAGGGCTCAAATTACCTTGAGGGGAAGGTGTTAGGCATACCTCGAGGTCCACAACGGTGGGTCCCGGCCGAACTTAATTTATGTGAATTAGTCTAAAGAAAGTGAGGGAAATATTTAATAGGGATGGGGGGTCCTAAGGTTTTTAGCCTATAGGATCACCCCGTACAGCATAAATAATACTTCGTAACTCCCCCAAGAAGAGGGTGTTACTCATATTATTCAGCGGGCACAGACTATCATCTCCTGTACCCAATTACTATCTTTGAGTTTTTACCTAAAACGCTTTAATCAGTTCTAACTCGTGTCCTATGCGTGCACTACCCGTCCCTTACCTACGGTCCTGGAGGAATTGGGACCTCTATTTAGGATGGTTCTGGACTCAACCTAAGTTGCTCAAAATTGGAAAATACTAGGCGACATAAAAAATAATTAGGACTTTTTAAATAAAGACAGATATGGGCTCAAATTAGCCTTCACATATAAACAGCAAATGCACGCAGACTGATTAGCAGGTTTTAGTAATTGTAGAGTCCTATAGGCAGGATATCTAGGTAATATTGAACAAGCATGCAATCGTATATAATCAGTTTCTGAATGCGGGTATTAGAACCTACCCATATATTGCCTACTGATTTTAGCTTAGCGCAGTATCTAGGCATAGTAATTATCCATGTGAACTATGGTACGTGAGATGTGTTGGGGGCGACACACATGCTAGGTGATGGGGTGTGTGCGTACACCAAGGTATTCATGATCCGGGTAGATTTTTAGGCTACTATAAGACTTGTTTGCTTTCATGCCTCGTTATATCCGTATTTTCTCTACTTGTATGATTATTTGAGTTATGATTCATGTTAGAAATCATGTCCAGGCTATGTACTTTTTTGTTTGATACATGATAGGGTTATTCTTGTTATTTTAAGTTGTTTGCCTAAATGGTAGTCATAGTCTCAGTCATAATTCTTCATCCACATGTATCTCAGTATCTGTACATTATTTGTATGTCATATCATATGTTGTTGTTGCCTTCTATATGTGATATTGTTGAGCTAAGTTCTATGAGATGTAATCCATTGAGACTTGAGAGATTGATGACTGACGTGGGTCGTAGAGCCGTGTTGTGAGTTATATTGAATCGGGTTACACGCCACAACAGATTGATATTTAGATAGGGTTACACGTTGTAACAGACATTAATTATTGATTAGCGCTTGGGCAAGGATCCACCCCTTCGAAGTCTGATGTTACAGTGAGCGCAAACATAGTGTTATATATATGCATTGGTGAGGGACATTTGTGCCAGGCAACGTGAGTGTGCTGAGTATGAGCATACTTGATGACTTAGCTATGATGTTATTAACTTGACATGTATACGTGACATGTAGGCATAGAGATATATTTTTCTCATGCTAGAGGGTAAATGAAACATCTTATATGTTGTTGAAAACTTGGAAAACACGGGTTCCTTCATAAACTCACGTTTTAGCAATTTCGGTGAAGGATTGGGCTTTGACTATTATACTTGGAAATCATGTCTAATTTTCATAATTATGAACAAGCTAAACATTATATCTTTTGAGTTATTTACTTTTATTGTCATTATTATATCATGTGGTTTTATTGATTATTGGTGTTGGAGACTACGAGGTAGTTACTATGTCGTTCGTAGACCTTGAAGTTCTCTTTTGGTTATTTTGTTATCACTAGTCTATCATACATACAATTTTGTATTGAGTGCTGATTCTGTATTTTGAGATTCGGTAGTGCTCATGTACTCGTTGACACCAGATCATGGGATGTTTTTAACTACTTTATTGTTGCTATTTTAGATCTTTTATGATTATCCCGTTGTTGAGATTTATTTACTTTCATTATTGTAATTATTGATATTGTTCAACTATTGGCTTGCCTAGCAAACGGTGTTAGATGCCTTCACGGCTCCGGTGGGAGTTTGGTCGTGATAAGTTGGTATCAGAGCACTAGGTTGCGTATGTCTCACGAGTCATGATCAAGTTTAGTAGAGTCTTGCGGATCGGTACGGAGACGTCTGTACTTATCTTCGAGAGGCTACTGCACTATTAGAAAACATCACTTTCTTACATTCTTGTCATGCAGATTTGTTATTTCGAAGTCTGAACCTTTACTCTTCTAGTCTCTCACAGATAGTGATGCAACCATTACAAATGGTTGAGGCTGGGGATGAGGTAGAGGCAAAAGCTCAGCCTAGAGCACGTGCAACGACACCTAATGTTGAGCTTAAAATTGAGTAGGAGGAGGAGATCCTTGTTCCAACCGAGCCAGTATGACCAGCTCAGGTCCTAGAGGGGTTCATTGCTACCCTAGTACTTCAGGACGCCTTAGTCCGCTTGGTTGGCCTTATGGAGAGTGTGGCCCAGGCCGGTATATTTCTAGTTGCACCAGCCGTTTCTCAGGTCGGGGAGGAGCTCATAATCCCACTACTCACACTCTAGAGCAAATGGATCACGGGTATCAGACAGGAATCCTACCAGTTGGGGAAGTTCAGCCTATTGTTGGTACACAGCCTGGAGTGAGAGCCACGATATTAGCTTAGGGGCTGAAGAGGTTTGACAAGTTCACCAAGTTGTTTCCCACTAGCTTTGGTGGTACACCTTCTGAGGACCGCGGGATTTCTTGGACTGTTGCCATGATGTATATCGCAACATGGGTATAGTGAAGTCTAACGGAGTTGACTTCATAGTGTTTTAGCTGCATGGATCTTCCAAGAGGTGGTGGTAGGAGTATGTTCAGGGTAGACCAGCAGGTTCACCTTCTCTCACTTGAGCCCAGTTTTCATAGTTGTTCTTAGAGAAGTTCATTCCCTTTACTCAGGGAGAGGACTTATGCAGTTAGTTTGAGCGTCTTCAGCAGGGTAGCATGATCGTTACTCAGTATGAGACCAGATTGCTGGATTTATCATGCCATGGAGCTATTCTGATCCCTACTGAGAGGGAGAGGGTGTAGAGATTTATAGATTGTCTTACATATGGTATCAGGCTACAGATCGCTAGAGAGACCAATGATGATATTTCTTTACTTAGGGTTCTGTAAATCGCTAGGACGATCGAGCGCAAAAGAGGTCAGAGTAGGGATATGGCCTCTGACAAGAGGCCTCGTCATTGGAGAGGATTCAGTGGTGCCTTATCTAGAGACCGTGGTTGATTTGTGAGGGGCCAGTCTAGCAGACTAGTATATCATTTGCCACCTCCCATTTAAGGAGCTTCAGTACAGTCTTCGTTCAGTGCACTCCCAGCTCAGAGCTCTTATCGCACTCCATCAGTTCAGGGTTCATTAGTACCGGGCTCTTCCATCGGTTATTATGGTTCATGGGGTCCGATTTAGGCCCCGCAGTCATTCCTAGTCGAGGTTTCTATGAGTGTGGGGAGTTGGGGCATATGAGGAGGTATTGCCCCCATTTTCATGGAGGTCCCATGCAGTAGGGAGGCTAGACTATGACTCCTACACAAGTTGCTACACCACCCACTCAGCCAGCACGGTATGAAGGTTGTACGAGATGAGGTCGCCCTAGAGGGAGAGGTAGTCAGGTGGTGGACAGGCCTGTTGTTATGCATTTCCCGTTAGTCCAGAGGTAGTTGCTTCTGATGTCGTGATCACAAGTATTATTTCTATGTGCCACAGAGATGGTTCAATGTTATTTGACCCTGGCTCTACTTATTCATATGTGTCATCATATTTTACTCGTTATTTGGATATGTATCATGATTCTTTAGATATGTTTGTACATGTATCTATACTAGTGGGTGATTCTATTGTGGTGGACCATGTATATCGGTCGTGTGTGGTTACTATTGGGGTTTACGCGGCTAGAGTTGATCTTTTATTGCTTAGCATGGTAGATTTTGATGTGATTTTGGGCATGGATTGATCGTTACCATATCATTATATTCTTGATTGTCATGCTAATACCATGATGTTGGCTATTCTGGGGTTGTCGAGGTTGGAATGGAGAGGCTCCCTAGATCATGCTCCCAGTAGAGTGGTGTCTTTTCTGAAGGCTCAAAGGATGATTGAGAAGGGGTTTGGCGTATTTGGCCTTCGTGAGAGATGTTAGTGATGATACTCCTAGTGTTCCTAGATAAGGGTTTCATCAGGCCTAGTGTGTCACCTTAGGGTGCACCGGTATTTTGTGAAAAAGAAAGATGGTTCTATGAGGATGTGCATTGACTACAAGCAGTTGAACAAGGTTATTATCAAGAACAAGTACCCACTACCGCGTATTGATGACTTATTTGATCATCTTCAGGGTGCTAGAGTTTTCTCGAAGATTGATTTGACGTCGAGGTATCATTTATTGAAGATTAACACTTTAGATATTCCGAATACTGCTTTTCGGACCCGCTATGGCCATTATGAGTTTTTTGTGACACCGGTTGGGTTGACTAATGCCCCAACATCTTTCATGCACTTGATGAACACCGTGTTTCATTCATATCTGGATACCTTCGTCATAGTTTTCATTGATGATATATTGGTGTATTCTCACAGGCGGGAGTATTATGAGCAACATTTGAGGATCGTGCTCCAGACTTTGAGGGAGAAGAAGTTACATGCCAAATTCTCCAAGTGCGAGTTTTGGTTAGACTCGGTGGCTTTCTTGGGTTATGTGGTGTCCAGTGATGGGATTAAGGTGGATCTGAAGAAAATTGAGATAGTTCAAAGTTGTCCTAGATTGTATACTACTATAGAGATCCGGAGTTTCCTTGGGTTGGCTGGGTATTATCGGCATTTTGTGGAGGGGTTTTTATCTATAGCAAACCTATTGACTAGATTGATGCAGATGGGTGCCCCATTCAAGTGGTCTAATAAGTATGAAGAGAGCTTTCAGAAGCTCAAGACTGCCTTGACTACGACTCCAATTCTAGCTTTGCCTTCGGGATCGTGTTCTTACACAGTCTGTTGTGATACTTCACGGATTGGCATTGGGTATGTGTCGATGCAAGAGGGGAGAGTGATTTCTTACGCTTCGCATCAATTGAAGCCCCATGAAAAGAACTACCCAGTACATGATTTGGAGTTAGTAGCATTGTTCATGCGCTCAAGATTTGGAGGCATTATATTTACGGCATGTCTTGTGAGGTGTTCACAGATCATAGGAGTCTCCATAACTTATTCAAGCAAAATGATCTGAACTTGAGGCAATGGAGGTAGTTAGATCTACTAAAGGACTATGATATTACCATTCTTTATCATCCGTGAAAAGCCAATGTGGTGGCCGATGCATTCAGTAGGAAGGCTAATAACATGGGTAGACTTGTTTTTATTCCAGTTAGGGAGAGTCCGTTAGCTTTGGATATTCAGATTTTGGCCAACTGGTTCATGAGGTTGGATATTTTGGATCCTAGCAGGGTTCGTTCTTGTATTCTATCACGATCATCCTTGTTTGAGCGCATAAAGGCGCGTCAGTATGATGATCCCCACTTGTTTATCCTAAGGGACACGGTGCATCACGATGATGCCAAGGAGATTACTATAGGTGATGATGGGGTATTGAGGTTTTAGGGTCATATATGTGTGCCTAATGTGGATGGGTTGCGAGAGTTGATACTTGAGGAGGCCCATAATTTACGTTATTCCATTCATTCGGGTGCCACAAAGATGTACCAGGACTTGAGGTAGCACTATAGACGGCTGAGGATGAAGAAGGATATTGTTGAGTATGTTGCTCGGTGTTTGAACTATCAGCCGGTGAAGTACGAGCATTAGAGACCGGGTGGTTTACTTTAGAGTTTAGATATTTCAGAGTGTAAGTGGGAGCGTATCGCTATGGATTTTGTAGTTAGGCTTACACAAACCTTGAGGAGAGTTGATACGGTATGGGTTATTATGGACAGACTGACCAAGTCTGCACACTTCATTCCTTTCGTGACTACCTACTCTTCAGAGCAGCTGGCTCGGATTTATCTTCGTGAGATTTTTGCCCTCATGGTGTGCCCATACTGATCGGGGCATTCAATTCACATTGCATTTTCGGAAAGCAGTGCAGCATGAGTTGGGCACACAGGTCGAGCTGAGTACGACATTTCATCCCTAGATAGACAAACTGTCCGAGCATATTATTCAAATATTGGAGGACATGTTATGAGCATGTGTCATTGATTTCGTGGTACCATGGTCAGTTTCCACCATTAGTAGAGTTCTCCTACAACAACAGCTATCAGTCGAGTATCCAGATGGCTTCTTATGAGGCCTTATTTGGGAGGCGATATCGTTCTCCGGTTGGTTGGTTTGATCCTTGGGAGGCTAGGTTGTTGGGAACTGATTTGTGTGTGATGCTTTGGAGAAGGTAAAGTTTATTTAGGAGCGGCTTCGTAGACCGCAGTCTAGGCAGAGAGTTATGCTGATAGGAAGGCTCCTGAAGTGGCATATATAGTGGGTGAGAAGGTACTACTTAGAGTTTCACCCATGAAGAGTGTAATGAGGTTCCGAAAGAGGGGAACATTGAGACATCAATATATTGGTCCTTTTGAGGTACTAGAGAGAGTGGGACATATGGCCTACAGACTTGCCTTGCCACGTAGTTTATCGAGAGTCCACCTAGTGTTTCATGTTTCCATGATCTGGAAGTATTATGGTGATTCATCACATGTATTAAACTTCAGCACAATGCATCTGGACGAGGATTTGACTTATGATGTAGAGTCGGTGGCCATTTTGGTCGGCATGTTCGAAAGTTGAGGTCTAAGAATATAGCATCGGTGAAGGTTCATTGGAGAGGTCAGCCGGTTGAGGAGGCTACATAGGAGACCAATTAGGATATGCGGATCATATATCCTCACCTTTTTGAGACCCCATGTATGATTCTAAACCCGTTTGAGGACGATTGTTTGTTTAAGAGGGGGGGGGGAATGTAATGACCTGGCCGATCGTTTTGAGTATTTTAGCCATGTTTCCCCTATTTGATGCTTTACATATATGCATTTGAGGTTGCATGACTTTTGGGATTGGTTGGTTTGGCTTTGGGGTAGTTTTGGATTGAATTGGGATACTTAGTCTCAAGGTTGGGTGCTTAAGTTGTAAGAATTGACCGGAGTTTGACTTTTGTGTAGACAACCCGGAATGGCATTTTGATAGTTTCAGTAGGTTTGTATAGTTATTTTAAACTTAGGTGTATGTCCGGATTCGGATTAGGGGTCCCATAGGTTGGTTTGGTCCTATTTGGCAAAAGTTGGAAAGTTGAAGGTTTGAAAAGTTCATAGGTTTGACCAAGAGTTGACTTTGGTGCAAAATTCGAGATCAATCCGAGTTGATTTGATGTGGTTCGGCATGAATTTTAGAAGTTGAAGTTCATTAATTTCCTTAGGCTTGAATTGAGGTGCGATTCATGGTTTCCATGTTGTTTTGTGTGATTTAAGGCCTTGAGTGGGTCCGTGTTATGTTTTGGTATTGGTTGGTCTGATTGGACATGGTCTAGGGGACCTCGGGTGTGTTTCAGATGAGCTTCGGATCATTTTGGATTAAGTTGGCATGGCTGAAGGTTTCTGAGTTCTCATGCTTTCGCATCTGAGATGGATGGGCCGCAGGTGCGAGGCCACAGAAGCGGCTTGGTCGCTGCAGATGCGGTGCGTGGATGGGGAAGGTTGAGTCCGCAGGTGTGGACTGTGGATCGCAAAAGCACAGAGTCCTCCGTAGAAGCTGATTTGGGCTGGATGAGCAGGGATTGCAGGTAGTGATTCGTCCGCAGAAGCGGAAGCGCAGATGCGCTTGGAGGTCCGCAAACACAAGTGGTCGGGATCTTAGTGGACCTCGCAAATGCGAGGAAGGGACCGCAGAAGCGGCATCGCAGGTGCGACATTTTGGCCCGCATATGCGGCTAGCTGGGCAGATCTATAATTCGAAGGGTTTTGGTTATGTCTCATTATTTGGAATTGTGGAGCTCGGCTAGAGGTGATTTTTGGAGAGGATTTCACTACAATTGAAGAGGTAATTAATCTTTACTTGATGTTCCTAGTAGATATTAATTACCCATAGATTATTACACCTAGTTTAGTTGAATTAAAGGTGAAATTTGGGGGATTTTTTTGCTATGGTTTTGGAGAGTGAAATTTGGGGATTTTTTTGCTATGGTTTCGGAATTTGTAAATTTTATCGGATTCCGGGGTGCGGGCTCGGGGTTGACTTTTTGGGTTAAGTTTGCATAACTGATTCAAAATCATAGATTTATTTTGGGGTTATTTACTATGGCTTTTATTGATGATATTGAGTTGCTTTGACTATATTTGAGTCGCTCGGAGTTCGATTCGCCCAGGAAGGGATTTTTGGAGTATTGATTCAACTTTGAGGTAAGTAACATATCTAAACTTGATTTGAGGGTAATTATCCCTATGAATTATGATACGTGAGATGTGTGGGGGGTGACGTACGTGCTAGGTGACGGGCGTATGTGTGTATACCGGGGTATTTATGATCCAGGTAGAATTTAGGCTACTATAAGACTTGTTTGCATTCATGCCTCGTTTTATCTGTATTTTCTTTACTTGTATGGTTATTTGAGCTATGATTCATGGTGGAAATTATGTCTAGGTTATGTACTTATTTGTTTAAGATGTGATAGGGCTATTATTGTTGTTTTGAGTTGTTTGCCAAAATTGTAGTCATCATCTCAGTCATAGTTCTTCATCTGCATGTTATACGTCAGTCTCTGTACATTATTTGTATGTCATATCACCTGTTGTTGTTGCCTTCTAAATGTGATATTGTTTGAGCCGAGTTCTATGATATGTGAGCCATTGAGACTTGGCGGTTGATGATTGATATGGGCCGTAGAGCCATACTGTGAGCTATATTGGATCGGGTTGTACGTCGCAACAAATTGTATTTGGATCGGGTTGCACGCTCGATGAATATATTGATTATTGGTTAGTGCTTGGGCAAGGACCGCCCCTCCGTAGTCAGATATTACAGTGAGCAACGGAAAGTGTTATATATGTACTTTGGTGCGGGGCATTTGTGTCAGGCATCTGTACAGTGCTGAGTATGGTTGTGTGTGAGATGTGGAGGGGCATTTGTGCCAAGCACCGTGAGTTTGCTGAGTGTGATCATACTTGATGAGTTCGCTCTAATGTTATTGACTTGACATGTATATTTGACATATAAGCATAGAGATGTATTTTTCACATTCTAGATGGTAAATGAAACGTCTTAGACTTGGAGAATCACAGTTTCCTTCATAAACTCATGTTTTAGCGATTTCAATGAAGGATTGGGCTTTGACTATTATACTTGGAAAGCATGTCTAATTTTTTTAATTGTGAAAAAGCTGAACATGATATCTTTTGAGTTATTTACTTTTACAGTCATCATTATATCATGTGTTATTATTGATTATTGGTGTTGGACAATGACTTCTTCTGAGCACGTCACTAATTTCAGCCCGAGGTTAGGTTTGTTACTTATTGAGTACATGGGGTCGGTTGTACTCATACTACACTCTGCACTTTATGTGCAGATCCAGGTACTTTGGGGCACGATAATTACTAGATGTTTGCACCGGTTTCAGCTTGTGGAAACTACGAGGTAGTTGTTATGTCGTTCATAGACCTTGAAGTTCTCTTTTGGCTATTTTGTTATCACTGTTCTATCATTTAGACAGTTTTGTATTAAGTATTGACTCTGTATTTTGAGATTTGGTAGTGTTCATGTGCTCATTAACACCATATCATGAGATGGTTGTGACTACGTTATTGCTGCTAGTTTAGATATTTTTTGATTATCCCGTTGTTGAGATTTATTTAGTTCCATTATTGTGATCATTCCTACTATTAAACTGTTGGCTTGTCTAGCAAACATTGTAAGGCACCGCCGCAGCTCCCGTGGGAGCTTGGGTTGTGACAGAAAAATAACATGGAAAATATTATAGTTATGGTATACACTTCAAATAAGTAAATGATTGATTAAAGGAAACATTGTAATTTATTTAAAAAATTTAATATTATAATTTCCTATACAATTCAAATATAGAGTTATTTAATAACTAAAATTTTAGTTGATATAAAAGTTTTAATATTAAATTAAATAATTAAATTATAATTTTTTCTAATGAATAATTTAAGCATATTTAACCTTATTTTCAACTATTATTAGTTATTTATGTTTTTCATTATTATTCCATATGGTTTTCCCATATTATTTCAGAACATGGGTTTTAAGTTTTTTATAGTACTCTTGAATTTCAAATTGTTAGAGTGGTTAAAGTTATTGTAACGAACCGGTAGGTTATTTTGAGTACTTTAGTCCCGTTTCTCCTATTTGATGCTTTACTTATGTGTATTCATGGTTACGTGACTTGTTGGGGTGGTTGATTTGGTTTCGGAGAAGTTTTGAAGTGAATTGGGACACTTAGTCCCAAGGTTGGAAGTTTAAGTTGTAAGAGTTTACTAGAGTTTGACTTTTGTATAGACGACCATGGAATGAAATATTGATGGTTCCAATAGCTTTGTATGGTGATTTTGGACTTAGTCGTATGCCCGGATATGGATTTAGAGGTTCCTAGGTCGTTTTGGCTTGAATTGGCGAAAGTTGGAAGGTTGAAGGTTTGGAAGGTTGATAGGTTTGACCGAGAGTTGACTTTGATGGTATCGTGTTCGGATTTTGATTTTGGAATTTATAATAGGTCTGTTGTGTCATTTGGGAGTTGCATGCAAAATTTGAGGTCAATCCGGGTTGTTAAGGCTTGTTCGGCGTAAGTTTTGAATTCGAAAATTTGGTTTAGTTCCTTAGGCTTGAATTGAGGTGCTATTCGTGGCTTTAGTGTTGTTTTGTGTGATTTGAGGCCACAAGTTAGTCCGTGTTATGTTTTGGTACTGGTTGGTGTGATTGGACGGGGCCTCGGGTGTGTTTCAGATAGGTTTCAAACCATTTCACCATGTGTTGAATTGTTGTTTTTGATGTTTGGTTTTTCTTCATCGTGATCGCGACAAAGCAGTCGCATTCGTGGAGGGTATTTCTGATGGTAGGTGATTTTGTCCTTTGAGTTTGCGAAGGAGTGATATTGTTCGCGAAGCTTGGGGAGACAGTAGCATTCTGGATCAAGTTGAGCGGGACGAGTTCGCATAGAAAGAGAGGCTAGTTGGGCGTCAAGATTTTAGCCTTCGCGATCACGGGTGGAGGACTGCATTCGCGAAGCTCTGGAGTAGAGTGCATCGCGTTCGCAACCAGGGGTTTGCGTTCGCGAACTTAGTCCCGCGATTGTGAAGGGTATGCCTAGGTGGACCATAAGTGCTCTATTTTCGAGGGTTTTAGTCATTTTAACATATTTTTAGTTATAGAGCTCAGATTTGGGTGATTTTGGAGGGGATTTTCCCGATTTGGATTGGGGTAAGTGTTTTTCACTCGGATTTGTTCATTGTCTGTGATTCCAACCTTGATTTTTCCATTTCAGTGAATCTTAGAGAAGAAATTGGAGGTTATAGTAAAAACTTTTCTAAAGTATAAATTGATAATTTGAGGGTCGATTTGATGTCGGATTTGGATGAAACACATATATTTGAACTCGTATCAAAATGGGTGTTCAGAATTTGTGAGTTTTAACGATATTAAGTTATTTTGGCTAGATTCGAGTCGTCCGAAGGTTGATTCACGCGGAAAGGGATTATTAGTGGATTGCTTTAGCTTGCTTGAGGTAAGTATCTTACATAAACTTGGTTGAGACACTAGTTGCCTGAATTGTTTATGATAGCTACGTGCTATGCGTGGTGCATATGTGTGGGGTTGAGTTCATGTGCATGGACCGGGGTATTATGTACGCTCGGGGTAATGCTTAAGTTATGTCTTGATTTGATTGCTAAGATTTATGTTGTGATATTTCTTATATTTGTAACCATGTTGTGAGCTATTTTGAATCATGTTTGAGGTTACATAGAGGTTAATGTCCTAATTGAACTTGATAATTGCTACTTCGTGATGCAATTGCATGATTTGAGCTATGATAGCACACTTTGCACATGCATACACCTCAACATGTCACTTATACCAGTCCTAGAGTATGAAATTTGTTATTCATTGATCATATACATATATTCTTGTATATTTTCTTTGTGTGTGATATGGTTTGGACTGGTAGCATATGACCATGCCGGGCGGATTATGATATTGAGCTTGTGACCACGCCTGGCAGATTGTGATATTGAGCATGTGACCACACTGCGCAGATTGTGATATTGAGCCTTTGACCACGCCGGGCGGATTATACGTGACTACATCCCCCTAGGGTCACCCTCTCATGTTTCTTCTTGATGGTGTACACGCGGATTTGAGGAAAAATGATCAGTGTTTTGGTTCGGTTATTGAGATTCTGATGAAAATGTGGCCAGTGTTTGATTTGGTTATTGCATTTCATCTTTACTTACAATTTCCTTTGTCGTTTACCTGATTTATTTTCATATCTTCTTTATATGTTGGATTGTTGACGGAGCAGAGTACGTTAAGTAATTGTGTGCACCAATGTGGTTCTTTCTGTGATTTGTGAATTGATCATATTATTGTTCTGTACTTGTTGGATTTATGAACTGTATATATTATTAGCGAGTATCATTTATAATTCTTGCTTCTATTTCCTCGCCAAGGCTAGTTATGATACTTGTTGAATACATGGGGTCGGATGAAAT
Source organism: Nicotiana attenuata (assembly GCF_001879085.1). Lineage (NCBI taxonomy): Eukaryota > Viridiplantae > Streptophyta > Magnoliopsida > Solanales > Solanaceae > Nicotiana > Nicotiana attenuata. The sequence continues at coordinate 494,471 of NW_017670504.1, read as the reverse complement.
CATACTACACTCTGCATTTAATTGTGCAAATCCAGGTGTTGGACCAAGCCACCAGTAGCTGAGGCTTATTGTTGAGTTTGTTATCCGAGAGACGAGGTAGAGATACATCCCGATGGTAGTCTTGGCGTCTCTTTTCATATAATATTGTTGTCTTTCATTTTGGCAGTATTGTTATTTGGTATTTCAGACTTGTATTTTCATTTTAGAGCTCATTACTCTATATTTACATGTTCTGGGGGGATTTGTTGCGTAGCTACATTGTTGTTTATGTTAAATGGCCTTAGACTCGTACTATTTCTATTTTTTCTGTATTTATATTTCGATTTTGTTATATTTGGCTTGCCTAGAAAGTGAGTTAGGCGCCATCACGACCGGTTGGTGGTTTTGGCTCATGAAAAGTTGGTGTCACAGCCCAAAGTTCATAGGTTCTACGGGTCATGAGCAAGTTTAGTAGAGCCTTGCGGATCGGAATGGAGACATCTGTACATATCTTCCAGAGGCTACCGAACTGTTAGGAAACATCACTTTTTTGCATTCTTGTCTTGCGGATTTGTTATTTTTGAAATTTGAAGCTTTACTCTTCTATTCTCTAACAGATAGTAAAGACGCGTTCAACCGGATCAGGCAGGCAGGCACTAGTACCACCAGGCAGGGTCACTAGGCCGGGGCCAAGGTAAAGGCCGAGGTGGGGCTCGTCTAGTGCTAGGGCAGCACTTCTGGAGCCACTAATTGCTCCAGTGGAGAAGTAGGTTCCGGATACTATTGAGCCGGTGGGACCAGCTTAAACACTGGCAGTACCTATTGTTATACCTGGTCTTCAAGAGGCTTTGGCTCAGATCTTGAGCGTGTTCACGAGCTTCGCTAAGGCGGGTTTGGTACCAGTTTCAACCACTACCTCACATGTTGGGGGAGGAGCCTAGACTCCCATTGGCCGTACACCGGAGCAGCTAGCTCAGGGTTATCAGACACCAGGGGTGCTACCGGTACAGCTATTTGTTGCTACTCTAGCCGATGTTGGTCCATCTATGACTGATGAGGAACAAAAATGGTCGGAGCGATTTAAGAGGCTTGACCCTCTCAAGTTTAGTAGAGGAGAGTCAGAGGATGCTCAAAGTTTTATGGATCGGTGTCATCGAATTTTTTGCACAACGAATATTGTGGACATCAGTGGAGTTGCATTTACTACTTGTTAGCTGATAGGGGCAGCCTACAAGTGGTGGCAGACTTATGAGTTAGGCAGTCCAGCTCGCGCAGCACCACTTATATAGCATGAGTTCTCAGTTCTCTTCGTAGAGAAGTTTGTCCCCCAGATTTGCAGAGAGGAGCTGTGTAGGAATTTGAGTAGCTACGTCAGGAGGGTATGATTGTGACCCAGTACGAGATGAGGTTCATAGATTTGGAATGTCATGTAGTATGGTTGGTTTGCACTGAGAGGGAGAGTATCAAGAGGTTCATTGATGGCCTCAACTATGGTTTACGTTACAGTTTGGCTCGAGAGGCCGAGACGGATGCTAGGTTTGACTAGGTGGTTGAGATTGCTAAACGTTTAGAGCAGGTTCGCAGGATTTAGCATGAGGAGCGGGAGACCAAGAGGCCTTGTGGTTCAAGTGGTTTTAGCGTTTTCTCATCTAGAGGCTAGTCTTATCACAGTAGAGGTCATCCTTTTAGGCCCACTCAGGCAGCTTGTCAGATTCCTCGTAGTGCATCAGTTAGCCACAGTTCATACAGTGCTCTCCCAATTCAGTCATCATTTAGTGTGCTGTCGGCGTAGAGTTCTTATCGTGCTTCATTTGCTCAGGGTTCCACAGGCGGTTATTCTTGTTATCAAGGTTAGGAGCCTCATAGGAGGGGTTGTTATGAGTGTGGAGACTTGAGTCATCTCAAGAGGGATTACCCCAGACTTCTAAGTAGGGTTCCATAGTAGATCTCACAGCCTACGATTTCAGAACCACCAGCTACACCACCCGCCAACTAGCTAGGGGTGGGACTCAGTCAGTTTGAGGTCGCCCTAGAGGGGGGGTCGATTAAGCGGTGCTCAGGCCGTTGCTATGCAATTCCCGCCAGGCCAAAGGCAGTTGCTTCTAGCGTCGTGATCATAGTTATTGTCTCAGTATGCCACAAGGATGCTTTAGTGTTATTTGACCCAGGTTCCATGTACTCTTATGTGTCATCCTATTTTGCTTGTTATATGGATATGCCTCATGAATCTTTAGATGTGCTTGTTCATGTGTCAACACTGATGGGTGATTCTATTATGGTGGATCGTGTATATTGGTCATGTGTGGTCACCATTGGGGGTTATAAGACTAGATTTGATCTTCTATTGCTTAGCATGGTCGATTTTGACGTCATTTTTGGCATGAATTGGTTATCACCATATCACATTATTCTTGATTGTCATGCTAAGATCATGACGTTGGTTATGTTGAGGTTGTCGAGGTTGGAGTGGAGAGGCTCCCTAGATCATGTTCCCAATAGAGTGATTTCATATTTAAAGGCTCAACAGATGGTTGGAAAGGGGTGTTTGGCGTATTTGGTCTTTGTGAGGGGTGTTAGTGTTGATAATCCTACTGTTGAGTCAGTTCTGGTAGTGAGCAAGTTCCCAAATATGGTTCCTGCAGACCTGTCATGCATGCTACCCAACAGAGATATTGATTTTGGTATTAACTTGGTACTGGGAACTCAGCCCATCTCTATTCCACCGTATCGCATGGCACCAATAGCGTTGAAGGAATAGTTACAAGAGTTGCTTGATAAGGGTTTCATCAAGCCTAGTATGTCACCTTGGGGTGCACCGCTGCTATTTGTGAAGAAGAAAGATGGTTCTATGAGGATGTGCATTGACTTGAACAAGGTTACTATCAAGAACAAGTACCCACAACCGCGTATTGATGATTTGTTTGATCAGCTTCAGGGTGCGAAAGTATTCTCGAAGATTGATTTGAGATCAGGGTATCATCAGTTGAAGATCCGAGCTTCAGATATTCTGAAGACGACTTTCAGGACCTACTATGATCATATGAGTTTCTGGTAATGTCTCTTGGTCTAACCAATGCCCCAGTAGCTTTTATGCACTTGATGAACAACGTATTTCAGCCCTATCTTGATTACTTTGTCAATGTTTTCATTGATGATATATTGGTGTATTCTTGCAGCTGGGAGGATCTTGAGCAGCACTTGAAGATCATGCTCCAGACTTTTAGGGAGAGGAAGCTATTTGCTGAATTCTCCAACTGTGACTTTTGGCTAGACTCGATGGCATTCTTGGGCGACGTAGTGTCCGGTGAGAGGATTAAAGTGGATCCGAAGAAAATTGAGACAATTTATAGTTGGCCCAGACCGTCTTCTACTACTAAGATCCGGACTTTCCTTGGGTTGGTAGGGTATTATCGATGTTTTGTGGAGGGGTTTTCATCTATAATGGCCCTATTGACTAGATTGACACAGAAGGGTGCCCCATTCAAGTGGTTTGATGAGTGTGGGGAGAACTTTGAGAAGATCAATACTGCTTTGACTACAGTTCCAGTCCTGGTCTTGCCTTCGGGATCGAGTTATTACATAGTCTAATGTGATGCTTCATAGATTGGCATTGAGTGTATGTTGATGCAAGAGAGTAGAGTGATTGCTTGTGCTTCATGTTAGTCGAAGCCCCATGAGAAGAGCTACCTAGTACACGATTTGGAGTTAGTATTCATTGTTCATGCGCTCAAGATTTTGAGGCATTATCTTTACGACGTGTCTTGTAAGGTGTTCATACGTCATAGGAGTCTCCAGCACTTATTCAAGCAAAAGGATCTGAACTTGAGGCAACGAAGGTGGTTAGAGATACTAAAGGATTATGATATTACCATTCTTTTTCCTCTGGGAAAGGACAATGTGATGGCGGATTCCTTGAGTAGGAAGGCTGAGAGCATGGGGAGTCTTGCTTATATTTAGTTAGGGAGAGATTGTTAGCATTGAATATTCAGGCTTTGGCCAATCAGTTCGTGAGGTTGGATATTTCGGAGTCCGGCAGAGTTCTCGCTTGTGTTGTATCACGGTCGTCTTGTTTGAGCGCATCAAGGCGCGTCAGTATGATGATTCCCACTTTTCTCCTAAGGGACACAATGTAGCACGGTGATGCCAAGGAGGTTACTATTGGTGATGATGGGGTATAGAGGCTACAGGGTCAGATGTGTGTTCCAAATGTGGATGGGTTGTGAGAGTTGATTCTCGATGAGTCCCATAGTACTTGGTACTCTATTCATTAGAGGGCCGCGAAGATGTACCATGCTTTGAGGCAGCACTATTGGTGGCAGAGGATGAAGAAAGATATTGTTGAGTATGTTTCTCGATGTTTGAACTGCCAGCGGGTGAAGTACAAGCATTAGAGGCCCGGTGGTTTGCTTGAAAGGCTTGATATTTCGAAGTGGAAGTGAGAGCGTATCACTATGGATTTTATAGTTGGGCTTCACCGACCCTGAGGAGATTCAATGCAGTGTGGGTCATGGTGGACAGGCTGACCAAGTCTGCACACATTCCAGTCATGACTACCTACTCTTCAAAGTAGCTAGCTCGAATTTATATTCGGGAGATTGTTTGCCTTCATGGTGTTCCCGTGTCTATTATCTCGGATCGAGGCATGCAATTTACCTCGCTTTTTAGAGAGTAGTGCAGCATGAGTTAGGCACACAGGTCGAGCTAAGTAAGACATTTCATCCCCATATGGATGGGCCGTCCGAGCGCACTATTGAGATTTTGGAGGACATGTTACGAGCCTGTGTCATTAATTTTGGAGGTTTATGGGATCAGTATCTACCATTAGCAGAGTTCGCCTACAACAACATCTATTAGCCAAGTATCTAGAAGGCTCCTTATGAGGCCTTATACGGGAGACAATGTCGTTCTCTGGTTGGTTGGTTAGAGCCTAGGGAGGCTAGGTTTTTAGGCACTGATTTGGTCTGTGATTCTTTGGAGAATGTGAAGTTGATTCAAGAATGGCTTTATACCATGCATCCCAGGCAGAAGAGTTATGTTGACAGGAAGGCTCGAGATGTTTCATATATTGGTGGGTGTGAAGGTTGTACTCAAAGTTTCTCCCATGAAGAGTGTGATGAGGTTTGGAAGGAAGGGAAAGTTGAGCCTTAGGTATATTGGTCCTTTTGAGGTGCTTGAGAGAGTTGGAGAAGTGGCCTACAGACTTACCTTTCCACCTAGTCTATCGGGTGTTCACCCAATATTTCATGTTTCTACGCTCAGGAACTATTATGGTGATCCATCACATGTTTTGGACTTCGACACGATGCAGTTGGATGAGGATTTGACTTATGACATAGAGCCAGTGGCCATTTTGGACCGGTAGGTACGAAAGTTGAGGTCGAAGAATATAGTATAGGTAAAGGTCACTGAAGAGGTTAGCCAGTTATGGAGGCTACTTGGGAGATCGAGCAGGAGATACGGAGTATATATCCTCACCTTATTTGGACTCTAGGTATGATTCTAGACTCGTTCGAGGACGAACGTTTGTTTAAAAAGGGGGGAATGTAATGACCCAGTCGGTCATTTTGAGTACTTTAGCCCCGTTTCCCTATTTTATGCTTTACTTTTGTGTATTTGTTGTTACGTGACTTGGCGGGTGGTTGGTTTGGTTTCAGGGAAGTTTTGGAGTGAATTGGGACACTTAGTCCCAAGGTTGGAAGCTTAAGTTGTAAGAATTGACCGAAGTTTGACTTTTGTATAGAAGACCCTGGAATGGAGTCTTGATGGTTCCAATAGCTTCGTATGGTGATTTTGGACTTAGGAGTATGACCAGATTTGGATTTGGAGGTTCTTAGGTCGTTTTGGCTTGAATTGGCGAAAGTTGAAAGGTTGAAGGCTTGGAACGTTGATAGGTTTGACCGAGAGTTAATTTTGATGGTATCGGTTTCTGATATTTGTTCCAGGATTTGGATAGGTCCTTTGTATCATTTGAGACTTGCATGCAAAATTTAAGGTCATTTCAAGTTGTTTAGTCTTGCTCGGCGTAAGTTTTGAATTTGAAAATTTGGTTTAGTTCCTTAGGCTTGAATTGAGGTGTGATTCGCGATTTTAATGTTGTTTTGTTTGATTTGAGGCCTCGAGTTAGTTCGTGTTATGTTTTGAGATTGGTTGGTGTGATTGGACGGGATCCCGGGGGCCTCAGGTGTATTTCAGATGGGTTTCACACCATTTCACTATGTGTTGAATTGTTGTTTCTGATGTTTGGTTTTTCTTCATCATGATCGCGACAAAGCAGTCGCGTTCATAGAGGTTATTTCTGATGGCAGTCGAGTTTGTTCTTTACGTTCGCAAAGGATTTATCGCGTTCGCGAAGCTTGGGGAGGCAGTGGCCATTGCGATTGCCTCGAGGGGGACGCGTTTGCGTAGAAGGAGAGGCTGGTTAGGGCATCAGGCTTTTAGCCTTCGCGATCCCGGGTGGAGGACTGTGTTCACGAGGCTCAGCAGTAGAGTGCATCGCGTTCGTGAACTGGGGCACACGTTCATGAAAGGCTTTTCTGAGGGAGTATTTGGTTGTTCTTCGCGATCGTGAAGTTGGTCCCACGATCGCGAAGGGTATGCCTAGGCGGACCATATGTACTCTATTTTCGAGGGTTTTAGTCATTTTAACATATATTGAGTTATAGAGCTCAGATTTGGGCTATTTTGGAGGGGATTTTCACGATTTGGATTAGGGTAAGTGTTTTTGACTCGGATTTTTTTATTGTCCATGATTCCAACTTTGATTTTTGCATTTAATTGGTAAATTTTAATGAAGAAATTGGAGATTTTAGTAAATACCTTTCTAAAGTATAAATTAATGATTGGAGGGTTGATTTAAGGTAAAATTTGGATTAAACACATATATTTGGACTTGTATCGGAATGGGTGTTCAGAATTTGTGAGTTTTGACGGATATCGGGGCGCAAGCCAAGGGTTGACTTTTTTATTTTCGATAAAGATCTTAGCTTTATTATTTGGAATTGTTTCATATGGCATTCATTGATGATATTAAGTTATTTTAGCTAGATTCGGGCCGTCCGATGTTGATTCACATCGGAAGGGCTTAATAAAGAATTGATTTATCTTGCTTGAGGTAAGTATCTTACCTAAACTTGATTAAGGAACTAGTTGCTTGAATTATTTATGATAGCTACGTGCTATGGGTGGCGCACATGTGTGGGGTTGAGCTCATGTGCGTGCACCAGGGTATTATTCATGCTCGGGGTAGTGCTTAAGCTATGATATGCCTTGAATTGATTGCTAAGCTTTATGATTCGTGATGTTTCTTATATTTGTAACCATCTTGTGAGCCATTTGAATCATGTTTGAGGTTAGATAGAGGTTAATCTCCTGATTGAACTTGATAATTGCTACTTGTAAGGCCCCGGAGAATTTTACTAAATAATTTAAGATTTCGTGGTGCCAGGTAGGCTAATTATAATATTTTATGTGCTATAATAATGATGTATATCAATTGGATATGGTAAATGAATGTATAAGTCATATAATAAGTAATTTGGGGTCCAAGAAAAGGCCTAAGTCTAAGTCAAATTGGAAAACTACATAATAGGCTAAAATTCCAAATGAATTCGCCCAAGTCCACACTTTGAACGAGCATATATATATATATATATATATATATATATATATATAAAAGGTTATATTTGACGAACAACCTATCAAATGAAAGATCTTCGAGTCTGATTTCTAACGCTTCAAATCGTTCATCATTTGGACATTCCTACACAAAGTTATGATCAAATTATCAAAGGCTGGATTTGCGATCAATTTCGCGATCGCAAAACGACTCCGCGGACCGCATACACATCGCATAGTGAAGCAGAGTCGGGCAAAATATTATGCTGTCACATGTTGATTATGCTGTCGCATAATTGATTTTGCTGTCGCATAATTGATTATGCTGTCGATTATCCTATCGCATAATGATTATGCTGCAAGTCTGCTGCCCACATATCGATTATGCTATAGCATAATTGCACCACATAATTGACTTCGGGGTCATTTTTGGAAATTTTCATATCCGAACCCACTTTGATAAATAAGATTTGGGGCTTCATTTGTAGCTATTTTATACTAAATCTAGAGAGAGGTGAGAGCATTTTAGAGAGAGAAAGAGGAAACCTAGCCTTCCAAATCACCAAATCTTGCTCAAGTCTTCAAGAATCAAGGAAGATAGCCACTAGATTGTCCTCTATCTGGGTAAGTCCTATTTCCAGAACTTGCATGTAAGAGGTTAAGGGTTCAAATATGTTGTGGGGATTAGAAATAGACCATGCATGTGGGACTAAGTTGTAGTATGTGATATTAATGAACTAATTTGGATAGTTCATGTTAAAATTGGTTGAGGGAAGAAGGAATTTCCATTTTTGGACCTTGTAGTCTATTTCACACGTTAGGTGTTTGATGCAATTCCTAAGAGAGTTACACCATGGGTAATCTTTCTAGTTGTTAATCGATTTTCGATTACTCCTCATAGATTGTTATTGCTAGAGGTGTTGGTGCATTGTAGTAACTTAAGGGAAGCTTAAACAAGGTATGTTGGCTAAACATTCTCTCTTAGAATCGAATTCCATAAATGCTTTCATAAGTTCAAGTATGGTTGGCTCAAAGTTCATAAATCTTATATTCCGGGTTATTACCCATAAACTTGACCATTCTAAAATGAGCCTTATGAATAAAGGTATATATATTCAAAGTATGAGTTGCGTATTAAAATGTGACGGCTTTGAGTCTTGTTTCAAATAGAGTCTAATATGCCAAATTGGGTGAGAAAACTCGATATTGTTGATACTCCTAATTGCTCTTATGTGCACAAGATGTATTGATTGATTGTGTCTAGTTGTTGGTAATCTATAAAGATGTTTGAAATGAATTAAATGAATTTGGGAAATAGAGTGTGGCCAACGTACCGAGAACTTGACTTATAATTGTGCCTAATGATGCCTATGAAATGAGGGAAATATATGAATCAGATTACGAAATGAGCCTCGACTCAACTGTCTTAAAATGACTTCTAAAAGTAAAATTTTCTTAAAAGCTCTATTGAGGTACGTATGGCTAACTCTCTTCCTTTTTAGAATTGAACTCTTGGTGTCCGAATAAATGGTGTAAGTTTTGATTTGATCATGCTAGAATTGATTGCCTTAATGTGTTGGGTTGAAAGATTTATGTTCCGTAATTGTTCTAAATATTTACCATGTAATCTTGCTGTTTGAGAACGTGATTATGATTTCCAAGCTCTTTTCCTTATGTGTGTAATGCCTTATGTGGTAGAACCTATTGACATGAATGATAATGTTATTCAAACAAATAAAAAGGGAAGGACTTGAATTATAAAATGTGTCCAGGTGCCAAAAACTACTTCATAAATGGGGCTGTTTGTGCCATGTAATGGAAGATGGAAAGAAATGTGAATTAAATGAATAATTGAAAGAGGTTATGTCCCAAGTGAGATGGCTTAGCCGGTCGGGCCGAGACCGGACTCCGTGTAAAAACATGGTGGCATTGTGGATGAAATTGTGAATATGGTTACGTCTCACTTGAGACGGCTTAGCCGATTGGGCCGAGATCGGACGACATGTTGTACACATGGTGGGATTTATGTTGGATTTCAGATTATCGTTGTGAATTTGGATATGTCTCACTTAGGATGGCTTAGCCGGTCGGGCCGAGATCGGACTCCGTGCAAAAACACGGTGGCATAGTGGGTTGTGGCACTTGGCACTAAAGATTATTAACCTAAAAGAGATGGAAAGATTGAATCAGAAACTATGTGATCCTTACTTGGTGTTTTCTTTTATATTTCTATGAAGCACTTATTGATTATTATGACCGTCTTCTCTTTGTTGCTCTGTTCATTCTACTAAGATTTGTGTTTGCCTTTACATACTAGTACTATTCGACAGTACTAACGTCCCTTTTGCCGGGGGTGCTACATCTTTAAATGGATGTAGGTAGTTCCATAGCATACAGTGTTGGTCGCAGCTAGTGGCGCATCCTCTTTCCAGCTGACTTGGTGAGCCCTACTTCATTTCGGGGTCCTGTATCATTGCTTATCATGTACTTTGTATTTTGAGGTATAGCCGGAGCCTTGTTGCCGGCATTTCCATATTACTCTTCAGTTATATTTAGAGGCTCCGTAGACAGGTTGTGGGTGGTGTTTGGTATTGGAATTAAACTAGAAATATTGGTATTTGGCAAATATGTTTTTCATCATATCTATAAAAATTGTAATATTCTGGATATTATGGTTGAAACTGCTAATGAAAACAAAAATGGAGGTTAATGAAATATTTATAAAGTATGATTGATAGAAGTTATCTCCTATTTATCATGAATTAGTTTGGGTAGAATAAACCTAACAGGCTTGCTCAGTCGGGTTTACTCGATTGAACGTCGGTCTCTCTCCTTCGTTTTGGGGCGTGACACTACTTTCGTGATGGGATTGCCTGATTTGAGCTATGATAGCATGCTTTGCACATGCATACACCTTGGCATGTCACTAATACCAGTCTCGGAGTATAAAATTTGATATTCGTTGATCATATACATGTATTTTTATATATTTGCTTTCTGTGTGATATGGTTTGGACTGGTAGCACGTGACCACACTGTGTGGTTTGTGATATTGAGCATGCGACCACACCGAGCTGATTACGATAGTGATCCTGTGACCATGGGGGGCAGATTATAATATTGAGCATGTGACCATACCGGGCGGATTGTTATATTGAGTATGTGACCACATCAAGTAGATTGCACGTGACTATGACGTGCAACGTGTGGATATGGATCCATCCCTCTAGGGTCACCCTCTCATGTTTTTTCTTTATGGTGTACATGCGAATTTGAGAAAAACTAATCAATGATTTGGTTCAGCTATTGAGATTCTAGGAAAAATGTGGCCAGTGTTTGATTTGGTTATTGCATTTCATCTTTACTTGCAATTTCCTTGGTCGTTTGCCTAATTTATTTGCATGTCTTCTTTATATATTGGATTGTTGACTGATCAAAGTATGTTAAGTAATTGTGTGCACCAAGGTGGTTCTTTCGGTGATTCATGACTTGATCATATTATTGTCATGTACTTGTTGGATTTGTGAATTGTACAAGTGATTAGCGAGTATCATTTATAATTCTTGTTTCTATTACCTCAGCGAGGTTAGTTTGTAATCGCCTTGTTGATCGACTGTTGATGTCCAGTTTTTTCTTTGTGGCACGAAAGCATTATAGAAGTACTTCTCATGGGCTGACTGGATGTGAGGAATGTGTCAGTTATTCGAGTAGTGCAGTTGGGATCGGATATGGAGATTCTACTATTCTAGAGATTTGAAGACTAAGAGAGTTCTCGAGGCAGATTGTTCCATGGTTGTGAATGTTGAAGGTATGTTAAGAGGTTGGCAACTGATGGTATGTACTATAGATATGTTATTGTGGGCTTTTTGGAGGCTATCTACCTACTTCGGAAGGATTGGAATTGATTTGGAGGCTACTAGTAGGTCTAATAAGTATGTGTGTTTTAAATCAGGTCAGATTTATATACTTGGCACAGTTATTGTGGAGGGGTATGTTATCGAGTAGGGTGGATCACATTCGTGTTTTGATATGTCTCATGTGTTACTCTCCTATGTTGTGATGGGTTGTGATCTATTGGTTATCTGCATACCGATACGGTATGTTTGGGTTTTGTAGCAAAATTCGAGCGAGATTGCTCTTGGGGTGTTGAATGGTTGATTGTTCCTTGGTTATGGCCTTTTGTATCTGGTATATAGTGATATCCATATCTTTATAGTTATGGTCACGTGCTTCGTGTGTTTGATGTTGATATGCTTATGGTTGTTAATTGTGAGTATCATGGCTCGACATTTTCCAGGTGGACCGGTGTCGGATTGGGTCACGCATCGCAGCGGCATTACGCTAGGATATGATCCTTTGTGCTTATTTCGTGTGTTATGTTTGCCCTTGTGTGGTAGATTGATAGCACTGCACTTCGTGGTGGTATCTGTTGAGCTGGCGGGATGGTTTCTTCATTTCCGTTCTCTTTTCATCATTGGGTATATTTGAGTTATTGTTCATTGGTGCACGGATTGCATGGTATGTGTCTCTAAGTAGTATTTGTGTGACATGTCGGCCGAGTAGCTTGTATTGGATGAGGTGAGGTTATTGGGCCAGAAATGAGTACACCATCGGATTTGATTAAGCTGTATTTGCAAGAATTGTGTCATTAGTCGGCTTAGATTTTGGCTATGGTTCTTATCGGGCAAGAGAGCTCCACAACTTGTTAGTATGATGGATGGTTATGAGTTTTTGTATGATTCTTTCATCATTGGCAGTGTACGAAGGTTCAGAACAAGATTTTAGTTGATATGAGGTATGTTACCGGTGTCAGGTTGGTTATCGAGCAGCTATTGCGGTCGAAAGTTATTGCTATGAGTATTTGAGTTATGTGGTATATCATGTGATTATGTCTTGAGATATGGTTATGGATTGATACAGCTTGTTCAGAGTTATACAGTGCATAGATGCAAGAATCGGGTCATATAATGAGTTTCAGATGTTGGGGATTTGGGTTTTAAGATTTATGGACTAAGGTTGAAGTAATGATCCTCTGTTAGGTGGTGTTGTCGGGCTTATATGGATTGGGGTGACGTGGGATCACCCATGACTATGTGTATGGTGAGGGTATATGGAGATTTGATTGCTTTGGAACGACTCTTGGCACATTCGAGGATGAACGTATGTTTAAGTGGGGGAGAATGTAACGACCCGACCTGTCGTTTTGAGCTTTAGCATTCCGTTCGATGGTTTGAGACTTTGAGTACCTTCATATTATGTGTTATGACTTGCCTATATGGTTGGTTTCGATTTTTAGCGGTTCGAGATTGATTTGGAAGAATGATTCTCGTTTTGAAAGCTTTAAGTTGGAAGAGTTGACCAAGGTTTGACTTTTGAGTAAACGGACTCGGAATCGGGTTAGTTATTCCAATAAGTTTGTATGATGATTTTGGACATGTCCACAAAGTTTGGTTAAATTCCGATGAGTTTTGGATAAGTTTGGGTTGTATGGTGTTGTTTTCGGTTTCGACATAAATTGAGCATAAAGGTTATCATGTTGAGAAAACGGCCTTTGATTCGTATTTCGACTAAACTATTATATCCGTATCATAATTTTAGAACCATAGCAACTGAAACCATCAAGTTTTGATATCGTATGAGGAATTTATGATCATTTTACTAGCGTTGGATGAGTTGACACGACACATACAAAAGAGGGTGCCATGGTGTATGTTATTTGCTGACGACATAGTTCTGATTGACGAAATGCGAGGGGGTGTTACCACTAGGTTGGAAGTTTGGAGACAGATGCTGGAGTCCAAAAGGTTTCAAGTTGAGTAGGTCGAAAACTGAATACTTGGAGTGTGAGTTCAGTGATGAGAGGCATGAAGAAGAAGTGGAAGTAAAGATTGATACTCAAGTCATTCTCACAAGAGATGGTTTCAAGTATCTTGGGTCTATAATCCAAGGCAACGAGGAGATTGATGAGGATGTTACTCACCGCATTAGAGTGGGTTGGATGATATGGAGGCTAGCTTCAGGGATTTTATGCGATAAGAATATGCCGCCTAGACTTAAGGGCAAATTCTACAGGGTGGTGGTTAGACTGTCTATGTTGTATGGAGCTGAGTGTTGGCCCGTCAAGAAGTCCCATGTCCAGAAGATGAGCGTAGCTAAAATGAGGATGTTGAGATGGATGTGTGGACATACCAGGAAAGACAAGATCAGGAATGAAGTTATTAGGGACAAGGTGGGAGTGGCATCCGTGGAAGCCAAGTTGCGCGAATTGAGGTTGCGATGGTTTAGGCATGTGAGAAGGAGAGACATAGATGCCCCGGTCAGGAGGTGTGAGAGGTTGACCATGGGGGGGCTTGGGGAAGGGCAGGGGTAGGCCAAAGAAGTATTGGGAGAGGTGATTATGCAGGACATGTCGGTGTTTCACCTAACCGAAGACATGACTAGCGATAGGAAGGTGTGGAGGTCTAGGATTAAGGTGGTGGGTTGACAGGTAGTTATGAGTTCCTCCTAGGTTTACCAGTAGTACTAGTAATATTCTTGTTGTTGGTTGAAAGTTACTTCCTTTTAGTTTGTTATTATATCTGGTACTTAGCAACCACGTCCATAGTTTTTGAAAACTGCTACTGGAAATTGTTGCTCCGATTGTTACTATCTGATGCTACTTTTTTCCTCATTTTACTTATCGTCTTTTGTCTCCCTCTTCTTTCTTTCTCCCCCCTATTTCTTTTTCTTCTTCTTCCCTTTTCTTCCTTTCCACCTTTTGTTGAGTCGAAGGTCTATCGGAAATAGCCTCTCTACCTCTCCAGGTAGGGTAAGTTCTGCATACATAATACCATCCCCAGACCCAACCTGTGGGATTATACTGGGTATGTTGTTGTTGTTGGGTTGTCATATTTTTTAGATTAATTATGAAATTGCCACTAAATTCTTATTTAAAAATTTGCATTATTTTCAACTATTGAAACCAACATATCTCCTTCATTATAAGGTCAAATGGAGTGCTTCAAAAGCCTAACTTGACTATAATTTCACGAGGAATTTATTGGAGGCTTCAAAAGAGAGTTTCTGGATTATTTGGCACAAGAAATGAGGCGGAACAGCTGGGCATTTTTGGCTATTAATGTTGTTGGAGTTTTTCTCATCTTGAAAGTTTGGGATTGGGAGAATTCAAGGATGTTCTTCAACTTTCTTCCATAGGGTAAGGTCTAAACCATAACCTAAGTATTTCCATTTGATTCATTCCCTTGGTTTAAGCTTTAATCCATGATATTAATTTAAAATTCATTTAATTCTTTAAATCAAGACCTAGTATTATGTCCTAAATTTTAAAAATTAAAAATGAGTTAGAGGCGTTTATTTCCGATTCCTTTTAGGGTTTTATTTTCCTATATTAGGAGAACAACATACTCGAATTTGGCGAGTTTTGGAGGAGTATTTCGGGAGATATGGGAGTCAACTAGTGTGGGTTGGACTATTGGGTTATGAACACCCAAGAGCGATGTTTTGTCGAATTGGTTGAGCTATCGGACAATGATTGAGTCGGTTTTCATTCGTTTGAGATTGTATTGGTTCGGGCTTTGCTCGGGTAAGCTAGGACTGGGAATCCAAGACCCGGCGTTGACCTTTGTGGACTTTTTGGGGAAAATGTAATGATCATAGCTTTACTTAGTGTAATTGATTTCTCTTGCATTGTTTGATGTTATTAAGTCTTTTTGGGTTAGATTTGATCCGTGTAGAGGCGAATTTTAGGGGGGGGGGGGGGATCTATTTCGGTGGTTTGAGTTTTCCTAGTTGAGATAAGTATCTTGACTAACTTTGTGTGGGGGAACGACCCCTTAGGATTGATATTGATTGGTTCATTTGTGTTCTAAATTCTCATAGTCAATCTATATTTAATTGTGTTAGTCTATCTTTACATGCCTTAAATAATTTCGTTAACACTTTTTCTACATCCTAATTGATAAATTGCTATCATGCTTTAGTTAAACATGTTACCTCTTTTATTGTTACGTGATATCTCTTCATTGTTGATTATCATTATTTGAAGTTATTGTTCATGTATCGCTTTCATTGTTGATTATCGTTTTATTTGAAGTTATTGTTCATGTTATCTCTTTCATTGTTGATTTCCATTATTTGAAATCATTGTTACATGTTATCTTTGTGAGTTAGTCTTATCTGATATCGTGGCTATACATTATCTCTCTCATTGTTGAGTTATTGGTGTTGAAGTTGTGAAAGCCGTTATCACGTTGAGGTGAAATTGTTTATTGTTGAGACATCTTACTTGTTGAGCATTTTACATTCATTGTTGTTGTTGATATTGTATACGTTGTGGTTGAGCCATGGGCTATAGTTGTGGAAATATTGATATTGTTGATTGTTGGCAAGTTATGATATATGGGCACCTGTGGTGCGAGTTGTTATTGTGATATGAGGTTAATGTGCATGCGGCGGTATAAGGCTTGGGGTTAATGTGCATGCGGCGGCATAAGGTGGGACTTATATGCATGTTGCTTGAAGGGGAACTACATGAAGCCACGTGGCATCATAAGTGTCACGATCCAAAATTCCCACCGTCGGGATCGTAATGGCACCTAACATTTCACTTGCTAGGCAAGCCAACGTTAGAACAACTTATTTCTTTTAGAAGTTTAAATATTAATATTAAGAAAGAATTGAAATAACTGAAATAATCTAAAGTGTTAATGCGGAAGCTAAATCAGCCAAACATCTATTACAAATCCTTGAACCTGGTGTCACGAGTGCACGAGCTACTAAATAGTACATACAAAGGTCTAAAATAAATACATAGTTGTCTGAATGAAACTACACAGCTAAATAGAAAGAGAAAGGTGACTCTAGGAGCTGCGGCCGCTAAACAGCCGTACCTCAAGTCTCCGCAACTGTCCAATCCAAGCACACTAATAATTGTCGCTAGAATTGACTCTAAAATTTGCACAGTGTGCATGGTGTAGTATTAATACAACCGACCCCATGTACTAGTAAGTGCCGAGCCTAACCTCGACGAAGTAGTGACGAGGCTAAGGTGGGTCACTTACACTACAACTTGTACGCAGTATATATAATAATGATGGAAAAACAGAAATACTAAACAGGATTTAATCAGTCATCTGAAAACAATGATCACGACCTCAAATATAAACCAGTATCGTCCAAAATTACCGATCTTTAAGAGTTCAAACAAAATACCGGAAACCAACACAGCTCAAGTAATGGAAACTTATTTCATCGTATCAATATCAACAACAGTAAATAGTATATGTATGTTGCGGCGCGCAACCCGATCCCACCATCTATCAATATCAGTATCATAAATCACCCTTATTTCACCATATCAATCCACCCTTATTCCACCTGTTGCGGCGTGCAACCCGATCCCACCGTAGAGAATATATTCACCCTTATTCCACCATATCAATACACCCTTATTACACATGTTGCTGCGTGCAGCCCGATCCCACCATATCAGTACCAAATAGTCAAAGCACAACCAAATCAACAGTTCACCACAAAGCCCGTACGATCAATGAATACCAAAACGGAACTTTTACAATAAAGAAATCTACACGAGTAATACTACACAGCGAGACCAATCCAGCAATTGACAATTAGAAGGTGCAAGTAAGTCAATTTAAGCAAATAGCAAGGACTCGTGAAACTATGGAAGGACTAACATCGTTAATAGGAGAAGATATTGATTAACAAGTAGCAGTTAAGCATGGAAAGCATTTAGAGCATATAACAGTTAAGGCATGAAAGGAAATAATTAAGGAAAAGCGGAAAATCAAGGAAAACAGATAATTCGGCGGTGCATAAGCACTCGTCACCTCGCATATACGTCACTCACATGAGAATCACATAGCACATAGTCCGAGGGTTTCTAATTCCCTCAAGTCAAGGGTAGACACAACACTTACCTCACTCCGCAGTCAATTCAAAGCTCTATCAGGGCCTATCTCCTAGAATTCACCTCCAAACCACTCGTATCTTGCCACAATTAACTCAATAGTATCAAATATTGATAAAGGAATCAACTATAATGCATAAATTTAGATTTCCCAAACTTTTTCCCAAAAAGTCAAATATTGACCCCGGGCCCGCTTGGTCAAAACTCGAGGTTCAGACCAAAATCCATTTACACATTCACCCCCGAGCCTGATTATGTAATTTATTTCAAAATCTGACCCGAATTCGTGGTCTAAATTCCAATTATACAAAAATTCCTAATTCTACCCAAACCCCCAATTTCCACCATAAAAATCCTGGATTTTAGGTTGAAAACTCATGAAATATAATGGGTAATTAAAAGAAAGTAGGTTCGAATCACTTACCAACAAATTGGGGAAGAAAATACTAGGTCTTCTAGTTTTGAAATTTTGAAAGAATGGCAAAAATCCCATAATGAGACTGTTTTATCACTGGGCGTCAGTGTTCATCACGTTTGCATGAACACTGTCGCGTTTGCGAAGAGCACCAGCCTGAGTGTCTTACGCGATCGCGAGTCGATCTACGCATTCACGTAGGCTTATCCCCCCTAACCTCCGCGTTCGCACTACATGCATCACGTTCGCATAGAACAACGATCAAGTGCCCAGCCCACTTCCAATAACCCTACGCGTTCGCGTGTTGCTGGTCACGTTCACGAAGAGCAGGTCCCCCAGTGCTCCGCGTTCGTGTCCAGGGCTTCACGTTCGCGTAGAATAAAACCATCCCCAGCCCAGCTCACATTTCTCGTTCGCGAGAGTAGCTTCGCGTGCGCGAAGAAGGAAATCAGAAGGCACCTGAAGCTGTAGAAAACCAGATTTTCTAAGTTGAATTCACCCCGTAGCCTATTCGAAACTCATACGAGCCCTTGGGGCTCCAAACAAAACATGCTCATACGTCCTAAAACAATATACGAACTTGATCGCGCGATCAAATTGCCAAAATAACGCCTAGAAATACGAATTGAACACCAAATCAAATGAAATTTTCAAGAAAAATTCATATCTCGAGCTAGGGACCTCGGAATTAGATTCCGGGCATATGCCCAGGTCCCAAATTACGATATGGACCCACCGGGACCGTCAAAACATGGATCCAGGTCCGTTTGCTCAAACCGTTGACCGAAGTCAACTCAAATTAACTTTTAAGGCAAAATTTGTATTTTTATTTGTTTTTAACATATAAGCCTTCCGGTAAAACACCCGGACCGCGCACGCAAACTGAGGAAGGCTAAAATATGATATTTAAGGCTTCGGAACATAGAATTTAGTTCTAAAACATGAGATGACCTATCGTGTCATCACATTCTCCACCTCTAAAACAACCATTCATCCTCGAACGGACATAGAAAAGTACCTAGGCTGGTGAAAAGGTGTGGATATCTACTCCGCATGTCCGCCTCAGACTCCTAAGTAGCTGCCTCGACGGGCTGACCTCTCCGCTGCACTCGAACTGAAGATTAACTCTTTGATCTCAACTAGAGAACCTGCCGGGCTAGAATAGCCATCGGTTACTCCTCATAAGTCAAATCCTTGTCCAACTGGACAGAGATAAAATCTAGCACATGAGACGGATCACCTTGGTACTTCTGGAGCATGGACAGATGGAATATCGAATGAACTGGTGACAAACTATGTGGCAATGCGAGCTTGTAAGACACCTCACCCGCTCTCTAAAGAATCTCAGGTCCGATGTACCTAGGGCTCAACTTGCCCTTCTTTCCAAACCTCATTACACCCTTCACGGGTGACACACGGAGCAACACTCTCTCCCCGACCATGAATGCGACATGTACTGTGCAAAGGCATCCTGTGCAAAGTCTATCCTGAATAATTTTGACCTTATCCAAGGCATCCTGTACCAAGTCCGTTCCCAACGACCGAGCCTCCCCCGGCTCAAACCATCCAACCGGCGATCGACACTATCTACCATATAATGCCTCATAGGGAACCATCTGGATGCTCGACTGATAACTGTTGTTTTAGGCAAACTTTGCAAGTGGCAAGAACTAATCCCAAGAGCCTCCGAAGTCCATAACACAAGCGCAGAGCATATCCTCCAATATCTGAATAGTGCGCTCGGATTATCCGTCCGTCTGAGGATGAAATGATTTTCTCAACTCAACCTGCATGCCCAACTCATGTTGTACTGCTTTCAAGAAGTGCGAGGTGAACTGTGTACCTCAATCAGAAATGATAGACACGGGCACACCGTGGAGCCGAACGATCTCGCGGATATAAATCTCTGCCAACCGCTCTGAAGAATAGGTAACTACCACAGGAATGAAGTGTGCTGACTTGGTCAGCCTATCCACAGTGACCCAAACTGCATCGAACTTCCTCTGTGTCCTTGGGAGTTCAACAACAAAATCCATAGTGATACGCTCACACTTCCACTGTGGAATCTCTATCTTCTGAAACAAACCACCAGGTCTCTGATGCTTATACTTTACTTGCTGGCAATTTAGACACCAAGCTACATATGCAACTATATCCTTCTTCATCCTCCTCCACCAATAATGCTGCCGCAAGTCCTGATACATATTGGTGGCGCCCGGATGAATAAAATATCGGGAACTGTGGGCCTCCTCAAGAATCAACTCATGAAGTCTATCCACATTAGGCACACAAACACGACCGTGCATCCTCAAAACTCCATCATCCTAATCGTAACCTGCTTGGCATCTCCGTGCCGCACTGTGTCCCTAAGGACAAGCAAATGAGGGTCATCATGCTGCCGCTCCCTGATGCGCTCAAACAATGAAGACCGAGCGACGGTACAAGCTAGAACACGACTGGGCTCAAAAACATCCAACCTCACAAACTGATTGGCCAAAGCTTGAACATCTAATGCAAGCGTCCTCTCACCGATAGGAATGAACGCAAGGCTGCCCATACTCAGTGACTTCCTACTCAAAGCATCGTCCACCACATTGGCCTTCCCGGGATGATACAAGATGGTGATATCATAGTCTTCCAATAGCTCTAACCACCTCTTTTGCCTCAAATTGAGCTCCTTTTGCTTGAACAGATACTACAAACTCCGATGATCCGTGAATACCTCACACGACACGCCATAAAGATAGTGCCTCAAATTTTCAGTGCATGAACAATGGCTGCCAACTATAAGTCATGAACAAGGTGATTCTTCTCGTGAACCTTCAGCTGCCGCAACGCATACGCAAACACCTTGCCACCCTGCATCAATACCGCACCAAGTCCAATACCAGATGGATCACAATATACCGTATAAGATCCTGAACCTATAGGCAACACCAACACTGGCACCGTAGTCAAAGCAGTCTTGAGCTTCTAAAAGCTCGCCTCACACTTGTCCGACCATCTGAGAGGGGCACCCTTTTGGGTCAACCTGGTCAACGGGCTGCTATAGACGAGAACCCCTCTAAAAACTGACGGTAATAACCCGCCAAACCCAAGAAACTCCAGATCTCCGTAGCTGATGTGGGTCTAGGCCAGTTCTGAACTGCCTCAACCTTCTCAGGATCCACCTGAATGCCCTCAGCTGATACAACATACCCCAAGCAAGCAACTGAGCTCAAACAAAACTTGCATTTTGAAAACTTAGCATATAACTGGCTGTCTCTCAGAGTCTGAAGAACGTTCCTAAGATGCTGCTCATGCTCCTCTCAACTACGGGGGTAGATCAAAATATCATCAATAAACACGTTCACAAGGGAATCAAGATAATTATTGAACACCCGGTGCATCAAATCCATGAATGCTGCTGGGCATTTGTCAGCCCAAATGACATCAATAGAAACACATAATGCCTATACCCAGTCTAAAAAGTTATCTTAGGGACATCGGATGCCTTAACCCTCAACTGATGGTATCCATACCTCAAATCAATCTTTGAAAACACCTTGGCACCCTGAAGTTGATCAAATAAGTCATTAACCTCGACAATGGATACTTCTTCTTGATGGTGACTTTGTTCAACTGCCGATAATCTATACATATCCTCATCTATCCATCCTTCCTCTAACAGCCTGACCTCAACCTCTAGCGGTCTCACCTCTACCTCTGGCTCCCTGAACCTTACCTCTAGCTGGCTGAGCGGCGGTGATGCAACCGGTGCCGGAATCATGGCACGAGAACTCTATTGTGACGTACCGCCCAATAATTTCGGATAGGTCCTCCTGATATGACCAAAACCACCACACTCATAACATCTATCCTGGTGTTGTGGCTACTGAAACTGAGACTGGCCCGAAGGAGTCGGACGACCACAGTAGTAACTCTGAATAGGAGGTGCACTGATAGGAGCTGGCGGTGCATTGTAGGTCGGCTGCCCAGAATAGGGGTGTGCATTCGAATCGATGTATCGAATCGATTATTTGTTATCGATTTATTAATTTATCAATTCTTTAATTTCGATTTCAAAATTTTCCTTATTGAATTACCGATTTTGATTTTGATTTTGTCCTCTTCGGTTATCGGTTTATCGATAAACCGATATGATATACTAAAAAGACAAAGTTCTCCATTTTGAATAATATACTTGTAAAAGAATGTGATGTATTACAAAGTTCTTAATATTTTTCTTAATTTCTTCCAGGTTTAAAGGTTAGGACTTTCACCAAGGGATACCACATTTAAGGAATGATCATATTTAAAGCTCAAGGGAATGAAGTTTAAATTAATGGAAAAAAGAATTAGCCGTGATGATGTATTTTGTTTTGTTTTATTATACCGTTGGAGTGCTGGTGGCATACATTTGATCCTTTACTTTAGTTTCATTGCATGTGCTTGTTGACACAATTTTATGTTATAAACAGTGTTCGTCTTATTTTAGCTTCTTTTTGTCCATATTAGTTAGGCGTGTTTATAACGATATACTTTATGTGGAATCCCGCAAATTTTCTTATTGGTGTAATCGATAACCGAATCGATAAGCCCCAAAAATCGATAAATCGAAATCGAAAAAATTGAAACCTTATTGAAACGATAATGATAAGCATATGTACAAATCGATAATCGATAAGTAATTATCGATAAGGGTCAAAATCGAATGCACACTCCTAGCCCAGAATGAGGCACATAAGAACCACGACTCCCTGAAGCGTTGTGGGATGCCTGAAGCGCTGACTAATATGTCCTGGGAAGATGACCCCTACCAAAAGTAACCTTGCCTCCAGATAAGGCACCACTAAAACCACCGGGTTGACGAGGCCTCTTATCTGACCCCTGCCCTCTCTCTTGTGAAAGAACATCCTCGATCCGCCTGGCGACATTTGCAGCCGTCTGAAAAGAAATTTCACTCCCAGTCTCCTTGGCCATCTGCAACTTGATAGGATGAGCGAGTCCCTCAATAAACCTCTTCACCCTCTCTCTCTCAGTAGGAAGCAGAAGAATAGCATGACGGGCTAAGTCCACAAAGAGGGTCTCATACTGGGTGACGGTCATATTGCCCTGCTGGAGGCGTTCGAACTGCCTCCGGTAGCTCTCTCTCTCTCTGAGTGATAGGAAGGAACTTCTCAAGAAATAGCTGAGAGAACTGGTCCCAAGTAAGAGCAGGCGACCCAGCTAGTCTGGTCAACACATAATCCTTCCACCATTTCTTGGCAGAACCCGACAACTGAAATGCAGCAAAATCGACCCCATTGGTCTCCACTATACCTATGTTTCGTAGCACCTCATAGCGGCTGTCAAAATAATCCTGGGGGTCCTCTGAAGATGCACCCTAAAGTGAACTGGAAAGAGCTTAGTAAACCTGTCCAATCTCCATAGAGCCTCAGAAGACATAGTTGATCCATCACCGGCCTGTGCCGCAACACCAAGCTGAACTACCCCAACTGGCTGGGTTGCTGGAGTCTGAAACTGGGGATCCATCTGCTCTGAAGTGTGAGTAGCGGGAGTCTGTGCTCCTCCCCCAGCCTGAGAGATGGCTGGTGCCATAGGAAATGTACCAGCCTGGGCACACTCTCCATAAGGCCCACTAAACGGACCAAGGCGTCCTGAAGCACTAGGTTGGCAATGAACCCCTTCAGGACTTGAGCTGGTCCGGCAAGAACAGTCTGGGCTGGAACCTCCTCGTCAAACTTTACCGAAGGATCCACTGCTGGTGATGCTGCTCGAGCTCTATGCTGAGCCCTGCCCCTGCCTCGGCCTCTAGCACGGCGTCGGCCTCGACCTCTGCTCCTCGTAGGAGCTGCTGCTGGGGGCTTCGGCTGTTGTACAGCTGAAGATGCAGTGCGTGTTCTCACCATCTGCAAGAGAACAGAATAGAAGGGTTCAATCAGCAATGATAGAATAAAATTACATGATAGAGAAGAATAGAAGTGAAACTGTTCCTAACTCCATAGCCTCTAGAAGATAAGTATAGACATCTCTGTACCGATCCTCCAGAATCTACTAAGTTTTCTCGTGACTCGTGAGACCTATGTAACCTAGTGCTTTGATACCAACTTGTCACGACCCAGAATTCCCACCGTCGGGACCGTGATGGCACCTAACGTTTCACTTGCTAGGCAAGCCTACGTTAGAACAACTTATTTCTTTTAACAGTTTAAAATGATAATATTAAGAAGGAATTGAAATAACTAAAATAATCTAAAGTGTTAATGTGGAGGCTAAATCAGCCAAACATCTATTACAAATCCCTGAACCTGGTGTCACGAGTGCACGAGCTACTAGAATAGTACATACAAAGGTCTGAAATAAATACAAAGCTGTCAAAATGAAACTACACAGCTAAATAGAAAGAGGAATGGGACTCCAGGAGCTGCGGGCGCTGAACAATTGTACCTCAAGTCTCCGCAACTATCCAATCCGAGCACGCTAATAACCACCGCTGGGGCCGTCTCCAAAATCTGCACAGTGTGCAGAGTGTAGTATCAGTACAACAGACCCTATGTACTGCTAAGTGCCGAGCCTAACTTCGACGAAGTAGTGACGAGGCTAAGGCGGGTAACTTACACTACAATCTGTACGCAGTATATATAATAATGACGAAAAAACAGAAATACTGAACATGATTTAATCAGTCATCTGAAAATAATGACCATAGCCTCAAGAATAAACCAGTTTTGTCCAGAATTACCAATCTTTAACAGTTCAAACAAAATACCGGAAACCAACACAACTCAAGTAATGGAAACATATAGATTTGTTGCGGCGCACAACCCAATCCCACCAGACAAAACAAATTCCTCTCTTATTTCACTGTATCAATAACAACAACAGTAAATAATATATGTGTGTTAAGGCGCGCAACCCGATCCCACCATCTATCAATATTAGTATCATAAATCACCCTTATTTTACCATATCAATCCACCCTTATTCTACTTGTTGTGGCGTGCAACCCCATCCCACCGTAGAGAACATATTCGCCCTTATTCCACCATATCAATCCACCCTTATTACACCTGCTGTGGCGTGTAGCCCGATTCCACCATATCAGTACCAAATACTCAAAGCACAACCAAATCCATAGTTCAACCACAAAGCCCGTACGATCAATGACTACCAAAATAGACCAAAAAGGAACTTGTACGATAAAGAAATCTACACGAGTAATACTACACTGCGAGACCAATCCAGCAATTGATAATTAGAAGGTGCAAGTACGTCAATTTAAGCAAATAGTAGGGAATCATGAAACTATAGAAGGACTAACATCGTTAACAGGAGAAGATATTGATTAACAAGTAGCAGTTAAGCATGGAAAGCATTTAAAGCATATAACAGTTAAGGCATGAAAGGAAATAATTAAGGAAAAGCGGAAAATCAAGGAAAACAGATACCTCAGCGGCGTATAAGCACTCGTCACCTCGCATATACGCCGTTCACATGATAAACACATAGCACATAGTCCGAGGGTTCCTAATTCCCCCAAGTCAAGGTGAGACACAATACTTACCTGACTCCGCAGTCAATTCAAAGCTCTATCGGGGCCTTTCCCCTAGAATTCGCCTCCAAACCACTCGTATCTAGCCACAATTAACTCAATAGTATCAAATATTACTAAAGGAATAACTACAATGCATAAATTTAGATATTGCAAACTTTCCCCCAAAAAGTCAAAAATCGACCCCGGGCTTGCTTGGTCAAAACCCGAGGTTCGGACCAAAAAGTCATTTACCCATTCATCCCCGAGCTCGATTTCGTAATTTGTTTCGAAATTCGACCTCAATTCAAGGTCTAAATTCCAATTATACAAAAATCCCTAATTCTACCCAAACCCCCATTTTCCACCATGAAAATCCTGGATTTTAGGTTGAAAACTCATGAAATATAATGGGTAATTGAAATAAAGTAGGTCAGAATCACTTACCTACAAATTGGGGAAGAAAATATCTTGGGAAAATTGGATCTAGGTCTTCCAATTTTGAAAGAGTGGCAAACATCCCGTAATGGGACTATTTTATCACTGGGCGTCAGTGTTCATCGCGTTCGCGTGAACACTGTTGTGTTTGGGAAGAGCAGCAGCTCGAGTGGCTTACGCGATCGCGAGTCGATCTCCGCGTTCGCGTAGGCTTATCCCCTTAGCCTCCACGTTCGCACTACATGCATCGCGTTCGGATAGAACAACGATCAAGTCCCCAACCCACCTCCAATTACCCTACGCGTTCGCATGTACCGGTCGCGTTCACGAAGAGCTAACCCCCTAGTGCTTTGCATTGGCGACCAAGGCTTCGCGTTCACGTAGACTAAAACCATCCCCAGCCCAGCCCACGCATAATGCGAAAAAGGAAACCAGAAGGCACCTGAAGCTGCAGAAAACCAGATTTTCTAAGTTCAATTCACCCCGTAGCCTATCCGAAACTCACCCGAGCCCTCGGGACTCCAAACCAAACATGCACACAAGTCCTAAAATATCATACGAACTTGCTCACGTGATCAAATCGCCAAAATAATGCCTAGAACTACGAATTGAACACCAAATCAAATGAAATTTTCAAGAAAACTTTAAAACTTCCATTTTCACAACCGGACGTCTGATTCACGTCAAACTAACTCCGTTTCTCACCAAATTTCACAGACAAGTCATAAATTTAATAATGGACCTATACCAGGCTCCGGAAATAAAATACGGACCCGATATCAACAAGGCCAAACACCAGTCAATTCTTAAAAATCATTAAACTTTCAAACATTCAATTTTCAACAAAAATTTATTTCTCGAGCTAGGGACCTCAGAATTTGATTCTGGGCATACGTCCAGGTCCTAAATTACGATACGGACCCATCGCGATCATCAACATACGGATCCAGGTCCATTTTCTCAAAATGTTGACTGAAGTCAACTCAAGTTAAATTTTAAGGCAAAAATTCTTATTTTTACTAGTTTTTAACATATAAGCCTTCCGGTAAAATACCCGAACCGTGCACGTAAATCAAGGAAGGCTAAAAAGGCTTCGGAATATAGAATTTAGTTCTAAAATATGAGATGACCTATCGGGTCATCACATTAAGGTGGGCTAAAGTGCGTGTAGCGATTTCGGAAAAACTATTTTCAAAACCTATTTAAATGTAAGGCTCACACGGCGGTATAAGGAAAGATTGTGATTGAAATTGTAAAATGTGAATACGAGGGGGTACCTCGATTGTGATTATCATTGTACATTCCATGTTGGAATAACTTGTTGATTTGAACGGTCATTGGTCTTCCTTCAATCATTCATCTGCATTTTGATTGTGTTTCGTTATTCGTTGTTATCTTGGTATTGGAACGATTGTGGTTTATTGTATGAGTCATGCATTGTACATGATTTGTTGTGTTGCTTTAACATGCCAATCTGTGCCTCTGTTATAACTTGCATGGAGTCACCATATCATATTCTGTTGAGTTGTTGATAATATAATGGTTTAAATAAAAAAATTATTAACATGCTTTATTCTATATGCTTTTTAAGATAGAACTCGTTATCTCACTCGTTGCCTTATTATTCTAAATGGTTATCGCATTTTCACTGTATATTGAGTTCTCAAATTATACACATTACCCTATTAGACGTTTACCTTACTTAAAATTGTTATCATATTTTTTTAACAAATTCTATATTTAATTCGTTAATTTAACTTATATTTTGCTTTGCTTAAAAGTGATACTGTTTACTCAATTTTATTAATTTCTAAACTAAACGCATCTTATACTCCATTTCGTACAAATTATATATTATTTTACTTTATTTGATTTCTAAAATAAACGCATTATTTCATTTGACACCTTACTTTAATCAAGATTGTTATTATATTTTATGGGGCCTAAATATATTTTTCGTTCATCTAAATTAATATTTATTACGGTTGTAAAGTACATGATAGCACGTGGACTTTGCCGTGCGGAAATGATTATTATTGTGGGCACGGGGTGCCATATATGTAAGATTTGAAAATTGTGGTTCATGACTTGTGGTTTATGAGGTGTGATGCCTCGGGGTAATTCTTGTTGTAAGTCCATGCGTTGGAAGCGATTTGCTTACTTGAGTTGTCATCCTTTTTTTCCCTTATTTGAGTTCATCTACATCTCATCGGTGTTCTGATTATGTTATTTCTTTTTTCTATTACTTCGTTGTTGGTTGTAAATCAATAATTTTTCTGTTGTTGGTCTTACATTGATGTTCTTTCCATTGTTAGCTTATGTATATCTTGAACATGTTTCTATGTCTAATAGGTGTCTTCACTTGTCCTCGTCACTACTTTACCGAGGTTAGGCTTGATAAATTACTGGGTACCATTGTGGTGTACTCATGCTACGTTTCTGCACATTTTTGTGCAGATCCAGGTATTCTGATCGTGTTGTTGAGAGTTGCATTTGCGTGATGGGAGACTTCAAGGTATACCTGCTTGACGTTCGCAGGCCTCAGAATCACCATCTTACTTCATCATGCTACTGTTAAATTGTAATTCAAAACAGTATTGTGTTTAGAAATTCTAGTGTGTTTCAGTAGTGTTTATAACTCCGTACTACCGGTTTTGGGAAATGTATAACTATTAGCCGCTTGTGGATATGTATGTCATTTAATAATTTATGATTAGTAATGAAATACTTTAATTCTTTTATTAAATCAGCATGTGTTAGGCTTACCTAGTCTTAGAGACTAGGTGCCATCACGACACCCTACAGAAGGAAGTTGGGGTTGTGACATGTTATTTATATTATTTCAGTATTTATATTTCGTTTTTATTATGTTTGGATGGCCTAGCAAGTGAATTCAGCGCCATCACGACCGGTTGATGATTTGGGTCGTGACAGCTATAGGTAGTCAAAAATAAGAACTATTCTTAATGACATAAGTATATTTTCAAATAAATAATTATATAATTGATGTAATATAATAGTTTCAATATTTTATTTGGAGAAAAGTGTAATACATTAAATGGAGCTTTGAAATACTTTATTAAATGCACGTTTCTAATATCTATGTACGTGGATAAGTGATAAAATTCAGACGAATTTTTTAATTGTATAAACTTAATTGATTTTGATGTCTTAAATATTAGGAGTTCCTATGTAGTTGTTCAAATAAAAAAACTCTAGTAAGTAAAGTTTCAGTTGACTTTAAAGTGCTAAATATTAAGAAAATAACGAAATGATTATTTTAACTAGCGTGAACTCTATTTTACAGAGTAAAAAATAAATATATTTCACTGAAGGTCTTCGTACTTTTAATATAGTACTAGTCTTAGGGTACGTGCGTTGCACTTGTATCCCATACTAATAAGTATAAAATTTTAAAGAATCGCATAATAATGTGCTTTAGTTATAAAATAAAAAAAATAAAAAATATCAGTTCATGAAAACGATGAATATTAATTTTTAGCAGTAATCTTCATTTTACATTTGTGGCGTTCAATATAATTTTTCTAATATCATGTTTATTATACGTATGTAACAAAAATTAAATTCATGTTGGAGTTCGGAGACAAAATTTTGAAAGAAGATTTGCATCAGGAAGACATTTAAAAATTGTTTCATGCATTTCCTCGTGTTATAATTGTTGTTGATTCTTTTATATTTTTTACAAATGAAAATAATATTTTTACTTGCAAATATATGTGAATAGGTAGTTATTCAAATTTAACTTTTTTGAGCTCGATAGTTTAGAGGGACAACTTTAACTCTTTGGCATAAGATATTAAAGCATATTTTCATTGATTTCTATATCTTTCGATGTGGCTAGCTGACATTTTAGATTTAAATTATTATTATTGATCTTTTCCTTAATTTTAGTTCGATGAAATTAAATTATTTGTTTAAGGTAGAATTATTATCGCAAATATTAATTAAAGAGTATAGAGAAAAATGACTTGATAATATTATATACATAATCCAATAATGGTAAGAGCCATGAAAGATAACAAATTTTTAAAATTTAATTCACAAAATAAAATATATAATATACGTGAAGAAACGAATATCATGTCTTTAATAAATAAATAAAAAATTACAATTTAAATGTGAAAATATCGTGAACGTATGCTTATAGAAAAAAAATATGTTAAATAAAAAAGGAGAGAGAATGAATACATAGGGCACGCCGGCACGGGTCTTCTTCAAGTGCTCTTTAGCACGTGAAAAACAATTTAGGACTTTCAGTGCTCGCTTAAGCTTTACTCCTATTTTTCTCTTTTTATTTCTCGGACCAGTTTATGAGGATCCAGCAGTGTAGCTGTCAGCTCTTATACAACTTTATGGAAATAAATAAATTTTGACCAACTAAAAAATAATATATATTTATTGAATAATACTTATTTTGAAATCTTTTCATAAGAATATCAACTCAACTAACTAAATCTTGATAAATAGTAGATTGAAATATTTTTTTTTTTTTTTTGCGCATGAATTAGAATAAAGAATTATAGCTATTCCAATTCAAATAAGTAAATAATTTATATAAATGAAATTGTACTCATTGTTGTGTTACCTCAACATGCTTTATTGTGTTAGCTTCAAAAAATTCAAAAGCTTCTAAGAACTGATTTTACGGCCTAAAATTGGATGAACGAAAGCACAAGAATTAGATAATATCAAGTTAAAAACATAAAAAGATATGAAAAACAGAAGCAAAAACACTAATAAGGAAACAAACATATCAACTATTGATATGGCAAAGTAAAAAAACAAAAACAAAAAAAAGAATCCAAGGGTGTGTTTGGTATGGCGGAAAATATTTTCTCATTTTTCACTATTTGGTTGCACAAAATAGTGTGGAAAATATTTTTCTAGATATCACTTTTTACTGAAATTGGAGGAAAATGACATCCCTAGAAAAAGTTAGGAAAATATTTTTCAAATACGTCACCTACCCTCACATCTAACCCAAACCCCCTCCAACTTCAATTTTCATTTTTTTTTTGCTTTTCTGCGTCACCTCACCGCAACCCCGTCAACCCCCCCCCCCCCCCCGGGGGCAAAAAATATTTTTTTATTTATATTTTCAGGTCTTTTTTTTTCATTTTTTAGTTTACAGGTTCGAAATTTTATGAGTTCCAAAGTAATGAGTTCGGAGGTTTATATGTTTGGAAGTTTGTGGATTTAGAAATTATAGTGTTTACGGGTTCGAATGTTTAGCAGTTCAGAAGTTTATGAAATTTATGGGTTCGGAAGGTTGTTGATTCGAAAGTTTATGGCTTCATGTTTATTGTATCTAAATTATTTATGAATAATCTTGAGAATTTATTTTCCTTAATTTGCGTACCAAACATTGGAAAAAATGAGTAATATTATTACATATTTTCAAGAAAACATTTTCTTGAAAAATATTTTTCAGGGAAAATATTTTTCGTTATACCAAACACACCCTATGTCACGATCCAAACCGATGGGTCGCGACGGGCACCTAGTGCCTTACTCAACCGAGTACCTACGCAACGTATCTTTCTTATCATACTATCGTGGGTAAATGAGCCGGAAAGGCCATCATAAGATAACCAGGATAAAACATAAGGGAATACTCGACATAGGACGACCCAACATGATATACAAACTTATACATGTGACATACGGGCTTGTAAGGCCGACATGATCATTTGAACACTCAAACCATAGGCCGACAAGGACATATAAGTATCCATATACACGATCTCTGTCCACAAGCCTCTAAAAGTACATAAACATCACAAAGGTCGGGACAGAGTCCCGCCATACCAACCATTACATGTCCAAAACATACTGACCAAATAGGCAACTCCGGAGCAAGTGGAGTGCGCCAACACCTTCCGCTGAGCTGATAGCCTACTAGGAGGACTGTCAACCTCTCTATCGAGACCTGCAGGCATGAAACGCAGTGTCCCAGGCAAAAGGGACGTCAGTACAAATAAAGTACCGAGTATGTAAGACATGAAAGCAGTATACAAAAGACATGAAAAAAATATGGAGTAAGGAACTCAACATGTAAGTCTGAATAGCTCTGTGAATCATGAAACGTTTATAATGTCATGCATATGCGTATAAATATCATATCATGCATAGGTATATGCGTACATAACATCATCAAACCTCTGAAAGCATCCCATTATATCATTTCGGCCTCTATGGGCGAAATCATCAACGTATACCAGCTGATCAGGTGGTGGTGTGTATATAACGCCATAACCTTTCCCATACCCCATATTATATATGATATACGCGTATATATTGCCATCGGGGCATGGGTCGATGTACAGGTATCAATGAATGCAATGCATAAAAAGTAAGTCAATAAGATCTCTCAGGATGTTATAAGATAAATATTCTTTCGGTTATATCATGAAATAAACTTTATCAACTTACATATTTTCTGAGACCCATGAACAGGAGATATAATAATAGGACAACTAGGGAATCAAGAACATATGCACCATATTACTTTTAAGAATAGAGTCATTTGTGAATGTTCTGTGTTTGCTCGTTTCGTTTATGTCATATGGATCATGCCAAAAGGAAAGAACGGATAGCCTTAACATACCTTATCACAGTCTGTCCAATGACCACGTTGAACTCTTCTCGTCACACTTTAATCTACAACAATAATAATAATACTTTCGTTAAGCTATGAATGAAGCAACTATCGTACAACAAATGACAAACTTATTTCATATTAAAAGGGACAACATCTCCCCTGCCTTCCTTGCTTTCCCCAAGTCCATCAAAACAACAAGAACACATACAACCTTCAGCTATATACCTTCAGCACCATAACACACCCAACAGCCTAACAACAACAATCAATCTACACAAGAAAAAGTTCACAAATGTCGCATACAAAACTACAATTTAACACGACGAGCGGCAAGCTTGGATTGGAACCAAACCCCAACTCTTATTTCCATATCCCATGTACTTACAACACCATCAGCAGGTCCAGCATATAAGCATATATGTTGATATGACATTCCAACCTTATATCCATCATAAAAGTAACATCAAACAACCCAACAAGATATAACAACAACATGGACAACTTCTAGGTATTGTGTGGTTGATTCTTCTCCTATTTACAACATCATCAACATACTCAACATATTTACAAGCATAACAACAATAAGAACATTATAACCAAGCTATTCCCCATAATTTCAAGTCATATGAAGTCATATACACAACTCCAAAATAGTCCAATAAGAGATAACAACTTCTTATACTACTCCAAGTTCTATCTTGTAATTCTTCATCCAAACAACTTAACCAACACATAGATAAGCTTAAACCCAAGAAATAGGGTGTTATACTTACCTTAGATAATCAGAACAAACTCGAACCAAAGCTTCCTTTAGCTTACAAGCACCCTTAAACACATCAAAACACCATAGAGACTCTCTTCTTCACTTAGGCTAACTTTTGAGGCTACGTTTAGGTAAAAACACCTTGGATTCTACTTGGAGCCTTGGAGAACTGTTAGTGTAGTGTTGAGAGAGTTTGGGAACTATCCTTGTCGAAAATGAAAAAGATGAGTCATCCAACCCCTTTAAAATGCTCAAGGGTCGTCCACCGCCTAAAGTGTGTCCCATTGGGAGCTTCTTGCATGGTCTCACAAACATGTGAATATCTCTCTACTCGGATGTTTAATGCGTTAGAAACTAGACTCATAGATCTTCGGTTTGATATGCGGATCATCCCATAATTCCAATAATATTGGGAGAAAGCTCAGCTACATTTGACCTAATTTTTCAGCACATTTATGAATGTAACTTGTGATGAGCTTTGCCAACATTTGTTCCACAACTCACTTGACTTCACTGCATAACACACGACTATCATAAGTCTAGAATAACTCATAGCATAACCTCCTTATCATGTTATGCACCCTAGTCTCACCCCAAAAGTACATGTTATAACATTCTCAACTTGTCGACTTTCGACAAAACTTATTTTCTTCAATTTGTTTAGCTTCTAAGCCTTCCAACCCTCTTGGTACATTTTGTTCAAGATCTTAAATATTTGTAACCTTCAAGGTAAAATGATTAACTTACTTTATGTACTTTCAAAGATGATCACATTTCCGAGCTTACATCAATTGACTTATGACGTACTCTCACATACGAAAACATGGGGTGTAACATCAATCCCCCCCCCCCCCCCGGAACATTCGTCCTCGAATGTTGATTGATGCGCTTATCAATCTCATTACTTATAGCTCTTATGAATACTTTAATATTGTTTTTGCCATCTAGGCAATTATTTGGTGAATTGATCAAAATGCTAGGGCATTACTACCCCTTTAGGCCTCTTTCTCACACCGCGACTTGTGGTCGGAATTCTTCCAATCTCATAACTGTTTCTACCTTCTTTCTTGTAGAATCTAGGATTCTGACCTTGTATGTGCACCTATGCGACTCTTCTCTCTTTTTTCCTCTAGCTTTTAGCCAATCTCTAGCCCTCACTTTGGGAACATATACAGAACTATGACAAGATGTCCCTCTGGACATCTATAGGTGTACTAAAGTTCTTCGCTCGGTACTTTGTCGAACTTACGACTATTGCTATACCTTGCTTCGTAGCCTCAATTATCTATGTTTATAGCTTTACTACATCTAGGTAGGTCATACTATACCCTAACTCTTACTTCGGTTATTACTACCGAGGTCTGCTACCCAACTCCAGGTTTCTCTCTCACCGCTTAACCTATATGTATAAATTTAAGCTCTTTAATGCTTCCTTATTACTATTCATATTAAGAATGTCATCATAATATCCTCTCATAGTTTGGAATTTGTATAAATATATTGTTAATTCACCTTAATGTTGATCTGTAATCCACCACTAGTAACTTGAAACCTCATACGTAATACATTGTCACTAGGGCTCACGTTGCAACGGGGAACATTTGAAGTGATTTGCCTGATCCACCTAGGGACGATACTATGCCTCAATAACCGTATTTCATAGCATCTAAACATGATTCATCTTATGGGAGGTATTCTAATGCCTTGCAATTCATGAAATTCTTTCTCGTTAAATCATTACTTCAATCGAAGACTATATTCCTAGACATAATCCTCTTATTTCTTATCACACTCACACTCTTATTCTCCTACTAGGTCGGCATTCCATCTCTTCTAAATGCTCCTAGTCTCAAGCTCCTCCAATTTTATTCAAGTTGTACTGAGCTTTCTATAACTTACGGAAACCATCAGCTCTCCAGTTTTGATGGGCTTAATTCCGAGGCCCTACCTATTCTTGTCACTTTCTCACTTACCTTTTCTTATCCTTACTCGTATCTACCAAAAAAAATTGTCGTTCTACCATACTTTAACTTGCGACCTACACATATCTATTTATACTACTCGCAACCTTCCGTTAACTTGCTAGCACCATAGATTTCCTTCTGTGACCTTTCAGTTATCTTTAAATGTAAGCAATTGCTTTTCCCGGTCGTTCTGCCACTTGCTGCAAGGATACTTGGCTTATCATAGTGCCCACGAATACTGGAATTCCCTGTAACTCGTATGGTCTCAAATATCACTTTTGACTTCCCGTTCATTATTCATGATAGGTGCCACTTTCTTATAGAGTACATACAATGTTGTAGTGAGACTGTTGTTACAAGATCATTTCTTCTTAAAGTTAATATTCTTAGGTTGAAGACTTCTTTCCTTATTTCCTCAGCTAGTCTTTCGTTGTAGTACTTAGGGGAGACCCTCTGGCTCTTGTAAAGCTGCGAGCTTATTTACATCATATACCCGACAGAATTTTGATGTTCTTGCTCGCCTATAATTATCCCTAGTTACATACCTCCGCGCCCTTGTGCTCGTAAGGTTGCTTCTGAACTAAAACTTTTACTGTCTTTCCAGTGCACTACCTTTTTTTCCCGTAACACTTATATGGTACCTTTAACTACCCCAACTTCTATCTGAATATTTCTCAAGGATTACGATGTCATATCTGCGAGACTGAATTCACTATGTTGGGGTTCACTACGTTTATCTTGAACAATCTGCTGACTTGTTTGTATCCTCTTGTCTATCCATAACTAGGCTCTTCCCGAATCAACTACTAACTACTCGTTGGTCCATTCTCATATCTATATTCTGCATAATCTCTCTTAGGATATGTGCTTTGTATGAACTTACCTCTCGCACTGGCTCCTGATGTATCAAGTGTCCATTCACACTTATTTATCAATAACATCCTGGCCAAAAATGCTTACTGCCACTCTCCAGCGTCGTGCTTGCATAATGTTCTAGAGTCGCGACATATCTGTAGGATCTGAATAATGCAACCTCATGCCTTTTGCTTTTTTACCATATTGTTCCTTTACCATTACATAGATACCTGAACCACTTAACTCCGACTTAATACCACATCACACCATCTTCCCCCCTTTAGGGGAGTACTAAGATTTAGTGCAACGATGATCTGCCTATAGATATTTTACTTCTTCATCTTTGGCATCTTTTCACATATTCAATGACTCTTACTCACCTTATGGTAACTCTTCTATACCAGGGATAATTGAATTCCTTACACACTAGGTGTCGCGCCCCCTTTTTCTCGCGAAATCGGGTTTATGACATTTGGGAGGACAACTCATTCCTTTTGGAAATTGGGTTTGATTTAAAGAGTCGCCACCTAATGATTAGAGTGCATTAGGACACCAAGGAGGTTTGATTTGAATAACCAGAGATTGGGTAAGGGCTTGAAATTATTCTAAGGGGAAGGTGTTAGGCACCCCTCAGAATCCACTAGTGTGGTTCCCGGCGAGACTATTATTGTGAATTTGGGTACAATTAGCATATAGACAAATAGGGATCAAATAAGAGGGGATTTTATCACATAAATGTTTGAAAGTAAGCAAGGTTTGAAAGAACAATTAGAAAAGCTGGTTTTAAAAATAAAGAGTTAGAATGCTGAAAAGAAAGAAATAAAGAATAAAGGTAGGGGGTCCTAGGTTTATTAATAATATGGATCACCCCACACAATGTCCGGTAATCACTCCTCAATGAGGGGCTACACGTGACATTATCGCGTGGTCATCATATCCATATCTACCCTTCCCACCCCGTTAAGGTATTAAAGCGCGGAATGGTCTCGCTTACCTATTGCATGCTACTACCCGTCCCAATCCTATCAGTCCCGGGGGCATTTAGGACTACTAATCCTAAGGAGGTAGGGATGTTAGGCTTATTTGTGGTTTTAAAGGGTAAAAGATTCTAAGGCGACATACAAAACATGTATAGCAAGTTGGGGGAAAGCACATAACAAGCAAAGGCTATGTTGTTACAACTGAGGAGTTTGAATTCTTACAACTGAGCTCTACCACATGATCTATAGTAAGAAGAAAGAGTGACAATCCTAAATGCCCTGTAGCCTCCTGCTTATAAGTGTGATGCACAACACACCCATGAACAAAACTCTACTAGACACCACTTGTAGACTCCCAAGGACAGAACTACTCTGATACCACTTTTGTCACGGCCCAAACCGATGGGCCGCGATGGGCACCAGTGCCTTACTCAACCGAGTACCTATATAACGTGGCTTTTTTATCATACTATCATGGGTCAATGAGCCGAAAAGGCCATCATGGGATAAACATGATAAAATATAAGGGAATACTCGGCATAGGACGACCTAACATGATATACAAACTTATACATGTGACATACGTGCCTATAAGGCCGACATGATTATTTGAACACTTAAACCATAGGCCGACAAGGCCATATAAGTATTCATATATATGACCTCTGTCTACAAGCCTCTAAGAATACATAAATATCATAAAGGTCGGGACAGGGCCCCGCCATACCAATCATTACATGTCCAAAGCATACTGACCAAATAGGCAACTCCGGAGCAAGTGGAGTGCGCCAACACCTTTTGCTGAGCTGATAGCCTACTAGGAGGACTATCAACCTCTCTATCGAGACCTGCGAGCATGAAACGCAGTGCCCCCATGCAAAATGGACGTCAATACAAATAAAGTATCGAGTATATAAGGCATGAAAGCAGTATACAAAAGACATGAAAGAAACATGGAGTAAGAAACTCAACCTGTAAGTCTGAATAACTCTGTGAATCATGAAACGTTTATAATGTCATGCATATCCGTATACATGTCATATCATGCATAGGTAGATATGTACATAACATCATCAAGCCTCTGAGGGTATCCCATCATATCATCTCGGCCTTTATGGGAGAAATCATCAACGTATACCAGCTGATCAGGTGGCGGTGCGTTATGACGCCATAACCTTTTCCCATACCCCATATACATATGATATACGTGTATATAACGCCATCTGGTCATAGGTCAATATACATATATAAATGAACGCAATGCATAAGAAGTAAGTCAATAAGATATCTCGGGATGTCATAAGATAAATATTCTTTCGGTTAATATCATGAAATAAACTTTAACAACTTACGTATTTTATGAGACCCATGAATAGACGATATATTAATAGGCCACATGGGGAATCAAGAACATAGGCACCCCTAGTACTTTTAAGAATAGAGTTATTTGTGAAAGTTCCGCGTTTGCTAATTTCGTTTATATCATGTGGATCATGCCAAAAGGAAAGAAGGGATAGCCTTAACATACCTTATCACAGATTGTCCAATGACCTTATTGAACTCGTCTTGTCACACTTTAATCTACAACAACGATAATAATACCATCGTTGAGCTACGAATGATGCAACTATCATACAACAAATGACAAACTTATTTCATATTAAAACGGACAACATTTCCCCTTTCTTTCTTGCTTTCCCCAATTCCATCAAAACAAAAAGAACACACACAACCTTCAACTATATATCTTCAGTACCACAACACACCCAACAGCCCAACAACACCAATCAATCTACACAACAACAAGTGCACAAATGTCACCAACGAAACTACAATTTAACACGATGAGCGGAAAGCTTGGATTGGAACCAAATCCCAACTCTTATCTCCCCTGTACTTACAACACCATCAGCAGGTCCAGCATATAAACATATATGTTGACATGACATTCCAACCTTATAACCATCATAAAAGTAACATCAAACAACCCAACACGATATAATAACAACATGGACAGCTTTTAGGTATTGTGTGGTTGCTTATTCTCCTATTTACAATATCATCAACATATTCAACATATTGACAAGCATAACAACAATAATAGCATTATAACCAAGCGATTTTCCACTATTTCCAGCCATATGAAGTCATATACACAACTCCAAAATAGTCCAATAAAAAACAACAACTTCTTATACAACTTCAAGTTCTATCTTGTAATTCTTCATCCAAATAACTTAACCAACACATAGATAAGCTTAAACCCAAGAAATATGGTGCTATACATACCTTAAATAATCAGAACAAACTCGAACCAAAGGTTCCCTTAGCTTACAAGCACTCTTGAATACATCAAAACACCATAGAGACTCTCTTCTTCACTTAGGCTAACTTTTGAGGCTAGGTTTAGGTAAAACCACATTGGATTCGACTTGTAGCCTTGGAGAACTGTTAGTGAAGTGTTGAGAGAGTTTGGGAACTGTCCTTCTGGAAAATGACAAAAACGAGCCATCCAACTTCTTTAAAATGCTCAAGGGTCGTCCACCGCCTAAGTGGGTCCCATTGGAAGCTGCTTGCACGGTCTCACGAAAACGTGAAT
Organism: Nicotiana attenuata; assembly: GCF_001879085.1. Taxonomy (NCBI): domain Eukaryota; kingdom Viridiplantae; phylum Streptophyta; class Magnoliopsida; order Solanales; family Solanaceae; genus Nicotiana; species Nicotiana attenuata. The sequence goes on along the minus strand of NW_017670504.1, from coordinate 454,801 downwards.
ATCTCTCTACTCGGATGTTTAATGCGTTAGAAACTAGACTCATAGATCTTAAGTTTTATAAGTGGATCATCCCGTAATTCCAATAATATTGGGAGAAAAGCTCAGCTACATTTGACCTAATTTTCAGCACATTTATGAATGTAACTTGTGATGACCTTTGCCCGAACTTTTGTTCCACAACTCGCTTGACTTCAATACGTAACACACGACTATCATAAGTTTAAAATAACTCATAACATAATCTCCTTATCATGTTATGAACCCTACCCAAAAGTACATGCTATAACATTCTCGACTTGTCGACTTTCGACAAAACTTATTTTCTTCAATTCGTTTAGCTTCTAAGCCTTCAAACTCTCTTGGTACGTTTTGATCATGATCTTAAATATTGTAACCTCCAAAGTAACATGATTAACTTACTTTATGTATTTTCGAAGATGATCACATTTCTGAGCTTACATCAATTGACTTACGGCGTACTCTCACGTATGAAAATATGGAGTGTAACACCCTAAAACAAAACTTTTTTACCATATTGAAGCAGCAATCAACCATGAATTATGAATGCACCACAGAGTAAAAGATAAGAAAACTGACTCTTAAAGAAATAATAAAATCACTAAACGTATATAAATTCTAGTTGATAACACAAATATGCCGTAGTTCCCGTCTAAAAATGCTTGTGCTTCTAGCAAAATAAAAACATAATACAGATAAAATTTCTTTTGAATAATAATGTAAATAACTCCAAAGTCTTAATATGAGGATTAGTCATAAATATAGTTTATTATAACATACTTTAAATTTTTTTATTTATAAAGTAAAATCTTTTGTGGTTTTAAAGTTTTAATTTAAGATTTTTTACCTAGTTCAAATAAGGAAAGATTTAGTAATCACAATTGTAGTTGTTTTCAAGGTATTAAATATTAGGAAAAAGTTATAAATGACTATCTTGTCCGGTAAGAACTCCAATTTTAAAGCGTAAAAAAGCCAAATAATATTTTACTAAAGATTTTTGTGCTTTTAATATAATATAGATAGATAAATTTGGAAAAAATCCATTTTATTATATTGTTTTTTCATTCAGCTGTATTTTGTAAATAAATTAAAGAATAAAAAACCCAAACTAGTAGCCTATTTGGCCAAGTTTTTTCTTATTTTTTAAAATTGAAGTGTTTGACCAATCTTTTATAAGAAAAAAAGTACTTTTAAGTAGAAGCAGAGCAGAAAAAATATCTTTAAAATTTGCTTTTGAGAAAAATCACTTAAAAGTAGTTTATAAAAGCTTGATCAAATACTAATTTATGCTCAGAAATATTTTTTAAAATTAAGTAGTCAAATATAAATTATATCTCATTAAAAGTATTAAAAAAAAATAATATTGAAAAGAAGTATAGTTGTCAAAATAAGCTAGTTTTAGAAAGTTGGCCGAACAGGTTATAAATTCCTAAACCCTTTTCTCTCTTCCCGTCAAAAACATCCCCCACTCACCCCAACAAGGAAACCCCGACAATCTAGCAGCTCTCTTGCGTTTTGTGAATTCCAACCGGCAACGGGCGACGACATACAGTGACTGCGTGGGCGACTCTCACTGTCAGTCTCTTTTTTCCTCCTTTTTCTTTTTTGTATTTTTTGATTCATTCTTCCACATATGTTCTAATTTAGTTTAGTGATGCATCAGTTTTGATATTAAGAATTTCAGTTACTAAGAGACCAATTTTAAAAGGCCAAATTAGGCGTTTCTTGGGAACTTCCAAAAGCATATTCTCAGAAAACTAATTTAACATTAAAATCTCAACTCGTTTAATCATGAAATGGAAGACTACCAACTAAGTTTTAGCAAATATAGATGGTATCATAGAAGAGATAATTTATGTGGTTATTTGTGCAATGTATTGATGTAAATGAGTTTAATATATTTGCAGGGGCTTGCAAATTGCAAGATAAAATCTAGCTACGTCCAACTTCCGAGGTCATATTTTCTCGAATTGGTAAGTCTTCTTTTATTTCTCAAAGAATGTTATAGTTATGAATTATGTGGTAGATTCTCTACTTTTTGGTATACTGCTTATACGGAAGATCTTTCCATTATTAATAGAATTATTTACCTTATAAAAGATGTTATCATTATGACTTATGATAGACTTACTATGGAAGGATTGTGTTTCCTGTTACATGTTGTTTTAGCATGCCAGTGGTACATGTTGTTTTAGTATGCATTGATTATTGATATTGCTTTTCCAGGTATATTTTTTGACTCTTGGCTCGCTGGTACTATCTTTCTGGTTATGTTGTTGTTACTATTTTATTATCGTATTTCATCTTCTTGTGCCGAGGGTCTATTCGGAAATAGCCTCCCTACCCAGGGTAGGGGTAAGGTCTGCGTATACACTACCTTTCCCGGACCCCACTTGTGGGATTATACTGGGTTGTTGTTGTTGTTGATAGAAGAGATCTGATTTCCCTATTGGAATTGACTTATTGTTAATCGATATTATTAAAAATTCATACTTTGGTCTAGGTTGTAATTTTCACTTTTTTTCCGGTGATCGGGTTGTCTATATAAATTGAGAAGACGGATAAACGAACTTAAGTCCAAAATAGGTGACATGATAATATTATTCAAGGCAGTGGTGGCACCTGCCGTCTTAAAATCTTGGGTCCACCTTTGAAAATAGGCGACATGCGATAATGTTATGATGGTGAAGAATAGAGTATGAAGTAGTCTTTTTGGTGATATTTTGAGTAGTAAAGATTAAAACAATGTATCTAAAAAAATGGTTAGAGCAAGTCATATGTAACAAGAGTTAGATATTTGGAAAGGAAAATGAAAACTGTATAAATTAAGGAAGTTACATCCTTTTGGTTGAATTTCTTTTTGGAGGAAACTTATTCCAATAAATTCAAAGTAACTAAACTCCAAAAATCATTTCATTAAAGAATATTTTTTGACAGAAATTTTTTCGAAAAAACATTTTTTAATTAAACCAAACAAATATGAAGGGTTTGGCTGTGAAACAAAAATGTGCTAACTCCAGGAATAAAGGATACCTTGAAAGACCTTGGCTGAACTTCATACGTGCAAACAGGGACGGCAGAAGAAAGAAGGAATCAGCAAGCAATGGCAGATTTCACGACATCGACTCATAGAGCCAAGTGGATTTTCACTCCCCAAGAGCTTGTAAGTTGCAAATTTTGTCCATTTAAATCCCTGCCCCTTAGTTCCAATCAATTGTTTCTGAAAATCGTCAGCAGTACTAGGGATCTTTTTTTATTTTTAATAATAGAATGAACTGTTACTGTTTACAGAAGGACAAGTACAAGGCTGCTAATCAAAGAGCCAAACAAGCTCTAGAGAAGGTATGCTAGCTCTATTTCCCTATGTTTTCTATGTGCTGGGACATGTTTTTCTCTGTGTAAAGAAATGACTTTTTGTTGTGCTGATAAATTGCATCATTTATGTCCTCTTACTGTTGATTTAAAAGTTATTTTTTGCAATGTGCCTACAAATGTGTAGTGTATGAACTTCTATATGCCTAGTTTGGTTTCTTGAATCAACCCTGTCCCCTTCTTTGTGCTTTAACTACAATGGTATATCTGTAACCTCAAACCTTTGAAGCATGCATCAGAGGAGTACTTCTACCTTTGAAATTCTTTCACTCACACACAGGTATCAATCTTCCAATCTTCTACAACTCAATTCAGAAAAAAATTGTGGTCGTTTGACCACTTTATTCGGCGTCAAATCATTCCAATACTACACTTATAAATGATTCGCATGAATTTTTTCACAATGATATAGCTGTGTCGTTTTGTTTGCTTCATTGACATGCCTGCAAGGATGTATGCACCTTACTTATGACATTCTAATTTATAATTGTATGTATTGATCTTGAAGTTCCTTAGATTACACACTCCTAATATAGGAAAAGCCAAATTGAAGGTTAGATCAAGAGAAGTTGAGTCTTACAGAGGGTATGAGATGTAATATTGTCTTTTCTTTAACAGGGGCTACTGTGAAATAGACAGTTAAGATTACTTGACCAAAATGTGTCTGTGTAGTTTGACATATCTATGGACTTGACATATAAACTTAATCAACACTTTTCTTGTTAACTTTTATTTGCTTACAACGCTGATAGCTAAATATGTTCTGAAGTACGGAGCAACAAGAATGGAAGTTGACATCGATGGGTCTTTCTCGTATGCTGAACCTCAAAGTGATGCAAAAGATAGTGGTAAGTTGTTTCTTGCCCCATGTAAAGCAATTTAAACTGATTCAATTGCTGTTGTAAGGCCCTTTTTGTTTAAGGTAATCACCATTCTTTTCACTGCCTGTTGGCATGTTAGCTGAAAAGCGTCCCAAACCTCTCAAGGTCGAAGAAGAGCAGCTGTTAAGGGCTTTTTATGAGTTCAAAATTCAAGATGTCTGTGATGCTTTTAAGTTCCCACGCAAGATTCAGGTATAAGTTAAGTCTATTATTTTTATTTACTATGGCTCCAGCACTGCCTTGGTGCTGATTTTAATATAGTGTTGCCATTCCAAAAAAGAAGAAGTTTATTTTCATGAGTTACAATTAGCGTACATATCAAAAGATATATTTTTGGCTATTGAATCAGCAACCTTTGATCAACCTATTTGAAGGTTAAACAGGTATCATGTTGCATTGCAGGCAACAGCTCTCATTTATTTTAAAAGGTTTTATCTGCAATGGTCGGTGATGGAACATCATCCCAAAAACATTATGTAAGAAACTCTTAATTATCTCTTCCACTAGGTCTCCTGGATCGAGAGAAAGACATCCCTAAATATTATTGACACTGTAAAAATGTGTTTTACTATCTTCTTCCCAAGAAAGTGGACGAGGTGTTTTATGATATTTGCAGGTTAACTTGCATATATGCAGCTTGCAAGGCAGAGGAAAATCACGTATCAGCTGAGGAGCTCGGTAAGGGGATAGAACAGGATCATCATGTTATCCTCAATAATGAGATGCTGGTTCTTCAGGCAAGGATGTAATTTATATGTTATTTCCTCCTACACTCTTTTTTTGAATCCTGCTTTTATTTGAATTTTTACCTTTCTCTTGCAGAGTCTAGGTTTCGATCTTATTGTTTATGCTCCATATCGTGCACTCGAAGGTTTTGTCAGTGATATGGAGGTCTTTTTTTGATCCACCACTTAACTTTTTGAATGGATTCCTTTTTCTAAAACATAATTACGATGGCTATGTGGTTAAAATCATCTTGTAATAGCTGCAGCATGAGTAAAACTCTCAATATGAAGGAAATTTCGAAAAGGGCTTAAATAAATCCCAATTGGTTATAGAGTATCCTGATAGTTGGTTACTCCTTAATCACGTATCCAATGCAATCTTTGACTATTCTTCTTGAAACTTTAGGAGTTTCGTGGTGCTAATGATGATGACCAACATGAGACGCTAAAGGTAATTATTATACATTTGCCATACGATTTTGAAATTTTAAATTTAATAGCCTTTGATTTTCTGCTCCTTGTACAATCTGGCTTTAGTGAATTGCATTTAATTAGTGTTGTCGTATTACAATTATTATATTTAAACAACTGTCCATTACTATATTTCTTTTCAACAATGCTGTGATTGTGCTTTTACTGAGTCGAGGGTCTATTGGAAACAACCTCTCTACAAGTAGGGGTAAGGTCCCGCGTACGCACTACCCTCCCCAGACCTCACTTGTGGGACTGGGTTTGTTGTTGTATATTTAAACAACCAAGAGACCTTGTACATTTTGGCTTTGAATAGTTGCATTTCACTCAGTGTTGTTCAACAGTTAGTCTGGTGATTCGAGGTTTGGGAGTAGAGTTCATGGTATATTGTGTATATTGGACATAGGAAAGACATAGGATCATTTCAATTGGAGACATTGTTATACCTTCTTGAAAGAATGGATGCAGGGACAGATCAAAAGCTTTCTTTTTATCAAGTTTGCAAATGAGACTGGTATGGCCAATCTATTCGGAAATCTAAGCATTCATTTGCAATGAGAACAACATCATTAATTTGACGGCCTCTAATGAAGGCCAACCGATGAGGAGAAACTAGTTTACCGATGATCCGTTTTAGTCTAGTAGCAAGTACCTTAGGAAGGATCTTGTAGAAGCTACCCCCAAGACTAATGGGTCGGAGATCCCAAACTTCATTGTCTCTGGACTTTAGGGACCAAAGTAATAAAAGTAGCATTTAGACTCTTGGGAAGTGTTTGTTAACGGATGAGGTTCAAAACATTAAGAAAATGGTGCCTGATAATGCTCCGAAACTTTTTATAGAAACCCATGGTAAAGCCGTCCGGACTGAGAGCTTTTGTCAAAGACAGAATCATTGATAACACCAATAACTTCCTCTTCTGGGGAAGGTTGTAAAGCCATATTATCTTCGATCGAAATAATAGGAATATTACAATAAGACCGTGGGAGTCACATGGAGTCATCTTTACTGCGGAGTGATTTAAAGAAGTCAAGGATTTCGTCCTTTATAATCACTTCATCTGTAACCATTACCCCATCAATAATAAGGTCATTCATATGATTATATTTATGGTAGGCGTTTGCCATTTGCGAAAGAACTTAGTGTTGTTGTCACACGTTTTAGCTAAATACTCCTTGACTTTTGTCGCAAAATTATTTTTCCTGCTTGAATATTTCATCAAGGTCCATTTGTAATCTGTCTCTCTACCATTTCATCATCAGAGCGTGTTCTCCATTCAGCTTCATTGTTAAATTTCAGTATCTCTGCAAGGATAAAGGATTAATCTCTTCTGAGTTCTATACTGTACATCAGAGATTAATGCTTACCCCTCTGGCTCATGGAGCTGCCAACTAGCTTAACTTTCATTTGCTGAACTGCAAGTGTCTTTTACACATTTTTTTTTGACCTGCGATTTTCGATAAGAGCAATTAATAAATTTCCTGATTAGAAATTTGTAGCATCTTGGACATCAACAGGTACACTACTAATTCAATTGATCTTTTTAGTCATTGCCTCATTGAGTTCTTTCCTTTATATGTGAGATAATGCACTTGATCTGTGTCTGACTCATGGAACTGCCAGCTTAATATATATTCTTTTGGAGTATAGAGAATGCTTGAAGCCGCTAAGATGGAAGCAGATAAGATTATGCGTACAGAGGCACCGCTTTTATTCCCACCTGGGCAGGTATTCTTTATCAGTGACATGATCTCGTGAAACTCCTTATTAAAATTTTGTTCAGCATAAACATCTTTATAGCTCCCTAGTTGCAGAAGAATGTATTAATAGATATTATCATATCCTTGATGCTGGCTTCGCCTTTTGTAGAAAGAAAAGTCCGCATGTTTTCAAACCGGTCATAAATCTTTGATTTATTTTTGTTCCCTTTTTATTTTTCCGGCTTCATATGAAGTACGGATACGGAGAATTCTCTACAGATAAAATTTTCATGGTTGGTCTTCCTAAATTAAATCTACCTTTTCTTTATGGAAGTAATGGATTGGGCACGTTTGCAGAGAAGAATTCTGGATACAATTTTTGAATAGGCTTCTCTTAACATTTTGTTGCAACTACCCAGGACTCTTCTGTTGGTTAAGACTTACATTTTGTTCAGTCTGTTGAGTGTACCGATTTTGTGGAAGTGGGTAGGTAAAAAAGACGGAGTCTGAGAAAGGAATATGAATTTTCCCAAGTTAAATTTTTTCAGAAAGTCTTTGTAGTCACTGCATCTTCATACTAGTGTTGCTTGATCAGAATATTGTGAAAGTAACGTCACGCAAGAAAGTTTTGGGAAATTGAACTTTTAACAGACATGTAAATTAGCAACTTTTGTGAAGATCAGCACATTGTGCTTTTGACAAAAGGGTTGTTTGGACAGACTTTGACGGCTAAAACTGAATGTTTATATGATTCGACATTTGAAGCATTTGCAGCAACAGTTGGTACATTACCTGCAAATGTACATCCCAATTTCTTTGTATATGTTGAATTGACACTGTTAAAGAAAGAATAGAAGACTTTTGGCACATAGTGTATATGCTAGTGATGAGCTTTATCAAAAGAAGACTTTTGGCACATAAGCCAAATATGAATGAGATAACAAAACTACCTTGTACCAAACAATTTGTTTTGCAATCAGTGGGGCCTAAAGCAACTCATGTTGGTAGTGGCAAAATGGAAATGTAAAATTATCTTCTTTTTTTTAAGTCAAAAGATCCACTAGGTTGGTGTGTGGGTGGGGGTGGGGGGGGGGTGGGGAGGTTAGGAATAGCCCTATCCTGTATATAAATCAAAAAGCAAAAGTACGAAATGTGAAATTATCTAGTTTCTACATATGGATAAATGCTGGTCCAAGGCTTTGGTCTAGTGGTAAGAGTGTTGTGCATGCTGTGAGGGTTAGGCATATGTCATGGTTTCGAACATTGCTGCATACAAAAGCCTGGTATTCAAGTGGAGAAAGGGTAGAGGGAGAGGGACGGGCCTATTATGCACCGAATTTTGAACTGTTCGTCTGAAAAAGATGGAAATATGTCAATCCTTTTGGACGGACGAAAAAGGAAATAGTGACAAACATATTTTAGAAGGATAGCATTTAAACAATTATATCAGAATTTTTAAAAAAAAAAAGAAATTATCAGCACATTATATGTTCAAAATGATAAGCTATGTTCTGATTTCAAATTTATTCCAAAGAAGTAACTTGATGTTACACCTGTGGGTACATTCAAGAGCGCAAACCTAATATCTTTAGCTCTTGAATGATGTAAATAATCACTGTTACAAGATCAGCCTTTAAAGTTCATTCTTTAGATGTCATTATTTTTAAGCAGGCAGCTCTAATTTATTCACTTGCTTGAGAGGTCTATATTTTGTATCCTGGATGTGAAAACTGTATTGGCCCTATGTGATGCTCCAAAACACTAAGCTGAATCATTTCATTTCTGAATTAATTTTTCACCTATAAATTTGTTTTTACTAAGCCCTCCCGTTTTTTTTTTTAAAAA